>NW_027464333.1:0-217500 GCF_050947455.1 Rhinoderma darwinii
GCCGGGGTTCTTCCATAGATGGATGTAAAAGCAACAAGCAATGGCTTTTCACAAGCCCTCCAAAAATTGACCCTTTTTTTTGGCAGATGCATGCCGGGGTTCTTCCATACATGGATGTAAAAGCAACAATCAATGGCTTTTCACAAGCCCTCCAAAAATTGACCCTTTTTTTGGCAGATGCCTGCCGGGGTTCTTCCATAGATGGATGTAAAAGCAACAAGCAATGACTTTTCACAAGCCCTCCAAAAATTTACAATTTTTATTGGCAGATGCCTGCCGGGGTTCTTGTATACATGGATGTAAAAGCAACAAGCAATGGCTTTTCACAAGCCCTCCAAAATTTGACGCTTTTTTTGGCAGATGCCTGCCGGGGTTCTTCCATACATGGATGTAAAAGCAACAAGCAATGACTTTTCACAAGCCCTCCAATAATTGACCCTTTTTTTTGGCAGATGCCTGCCGGGGTTCTTCCATACATGGATGTAAAAGCAACAAGCAATGGCTTTTCACAAGCCCTCCAAAAATTGACCCTTTTTATTGGCAGATGTCTGCCGGGGTTCTTCCATACATAGATGTAAAAGCAACAATCAATGGCTTTTCACAAGTACTCCAAATATTTACCCTTTTTTTGGCAGATACCTGCCGGGGTTCTTCCATAGATGGATGTAAAAGCAACAAGCAATGGCTTTTCACAAGCCCTCCAAAAATTGACCCTTTTTTTTGGCAGATGCATGCCGGGGTTCTTCCATACATGGATGTAAAAGCAACAATCAATGGCTTTTCACAAGCCCTCCAAAAATTGACCCTTTTTTTTGGCAGATGCCTGCCGGGGTTCTTCCATACATGGATGTAAAAGCAACAAGCAATGACTTTTCACAAGCCCTCCAAAAATTTACAATTTTTATTGGCAGATCCCTGCCGGGGTTCTTCCATACATGGATGTAAAAGCAACAATCAATGGCTTTTCACAAGCCCTCCAAAAATTGACCCTTTTTTTGGCAGATGCCTGCCGGGGTTCTTGCATACATGGATGTAAAAGCAACAAGCAATGGCTTTTCACAAGCCCTCCAAAATTTGACGCTTTTTTTGGCAGATGCCTGCCGGGGTTCTTCCATACATGGATGTAAAAGCAACAAGCAATGACTTTTCACAAGCCCTCCAAAAATTGACCCTTTTTTTGGCAGATGCCTGCCGGGGTTCTTCCATACATGGATGTAAAACCAACAAGCAATGACTTTTCACAAGCCCTCCAAAAATGTACGCTTTTTTTGGCAGATGCCTGCCGGGGTTCTTCCATAGATGGATGTAAAAGCAACAAGCAATGACTTTTCACAAGCCCTCCAAAAATGTACTCTTTTTATTGGCAGATGCCTGCCGGGGTTCTTCCATACATGGATGTAAAAGCAACAAGCAATGGCTTTTCACAAGCCCTCCAAAAATTGACGCTTTTTTTGGCAGATGCCTGCCGGGGTTCTTCCATACATGGATGTAAAAGAAACAAGCAATGACTTTTCACAAGCCCTCCAAAAATGTAACCTTTTTTTTGGCAGATGCCTGCCGGGGTTCTTCCATACATGGATGTAAAAGCAACAAGCAATTGCTTTTCACAAGCCCTCCAAAAATTGACGCTTTTTTTGGCAGATGCCTGCCGGGGTTCTTCCATACATGGATGTAAAAGCAACAAGCAATGACTTTTCACAAGCCCTCCAAAAATTGACCCTTTTTTTTGGCAGATGCCTGCCGGGGTTCTTCCATACATGGATGTAAAAGCAACAAGCAATGGCTTTTCACAAGCCCTCCAAAAATTGACCCTTTTTATTGGCAGATGCCTGCCGGGGTTCTTCCATACATGCATGTAAAAGCAACAAGCAATGGCTTTTCACAAGCCCTCCAAAAATTGACGCCTTTTTTGGCAGATGCCTGCCGGGGTTCTTCCATAGATGGATGTAAAAGCAACAAGCAATGACTTTTCATAAGCCCTCCAAAAATTGACCCTTTTTTTTGGCAGAGGCCTGCCGGGGTTCTTCCATACATGGATGTAAAAGCAACAAGCAATGGCTTTTCACAAGCCCTCCAAAAATTGACGCTTTTTTTGGCAGATGCCTGCCGGGGTTCTTCCATAGATGGATGTAAAAGCAACAAGCAATGACATTTCAAAAGCCCTCCAAAAATGTACTCTTTTTATTGGCAGATGCCTGCCGGGGTTCTTCCATAAATGGATGTAAAAGCAACAAGCAATGGCTTTTCACAAGCCCTCCAAAAATTTACGCTTTTTTTTTCAGATGCCTGCCGGGGTTCATCCATACATGGATGCAAAAGCAACAAACAATGGCTTTTCACAAGCCCTCCAAAAATTGACCCTTTTTATTGGCAGATGCCTGCCGGGGTTCTTCCATACATGGATGTAAAAGCAACAAGCAATGGCTTTTCACAAGCCCTCCAAAAATTGACCCTTTTTATTGGCAGATGCCTGCCGGGGTTCTTCCATACATGGATGTAAAAGCAACAAGCAATGGCTTTTCACAAGCCCTCCAAAAATTGACCCTTTTTTTTGGCAGATGCCTGCCGGGGTTCTTCCATACATGGATGTAAAAGCACCAAGCAATGGCTTTTCACAAGCCCTCCAAAAATTGATGCTTTTTTTGGCAGATGCCTGCCGGGGTTCTTCCATAGATGGATGTAAAAGCAACAAGCAATGACTTTTCACAAGCCCTCCAAAAATTTACCCTTTTTTTGGCAGATGCCTGCCGGGGTTCTTCCATACATGGATGTAATAGCAACAAGCAATGGCTTTTCACAAGCCCTTCAAAAATTGACCCTTTTTTTTGGCAGATGCCTGCCGGGGTTCTTCCATACATGGATGTAAAAGCAACAAGCAATGGCTTTTCACAAGCCCTCCAAAAATTGACCTTTTTTTGGCAGATGCCTGCCGGGGTTCTTCCATACATGGATGTAAAAGCAACAAGCAATGACTTTTCACAAGCCCTCCAAAAATTGACCCTTTTTTTTGGCAGATGCCTGCCGGGGTTCTTCCATACATGGATGTAAAAGCAACAAGCAATGGCTTTTCACAAGCCCTCCAAAAATTGACGCTTTTTTTGGCAGATGCCTGCCGGGGTTCTTCCATACATGGACGTAAAAGCAACAAGCAATGGCTTTTCACAAGCCCTCCAAAAATTGACCCTTTTTAATGGCAGATGCCTGCCGGGGTTCTTCCATACATGGATGTAAAAGCAACAAGCAATGGCTTTTCACAAGCCCTCCAAAAATTGACGCTTTTTTTGGCAGATGCCTGCCGGGGTTCTTCCATACATGGACGTAAAAGCAACAAGCAATGGCTTTTCACAAGCCCTCCAAAAATTGACCCTTTTTATTGGCAGATGCCTGCCGGGGTTCTTCCATAGATGGATGTAAAAGCAACAAGCAATGACTTTTCACAAGCCCTCCAAAAATTGACCCTTTTTTTTGGCAGATGCCTGCCGGGGTTCTTCCATACATGGATATAAAAGCAACAAGCAATGGCTTTTCACAAGCCCTCCAAAAATTTACGCTTTTTTTGGCAGATGCCTGCCGGGGTTCTTCCATACATGGATCTAAAAGCAACAAGCAATGGCTTTTCACAAGCCCTCCAAAAATTGACCCTTTTTATTGGCAGATGCCTGCCGGGGTTCTTCCATACATGCACGTAAAAGCAACAAGCAATGGCTTTTCACAAGCCCTCCAAAAATTGACGCCTTTTTTGGCAGATGCCTGCCGGGGTTCTTCCATAGATGGATGTAAAAGCAACAAGCAATGACTTTTCATAAGCCCTCCAAAAATTGACCCTTTTTTTTGGCAGATGCCTGCCGGGGTTCTTCCATACATGGATGTAAAAGCAACAAGCGATGACTTTTCACAAGCCCTCCAAAAATTGACCCTTTTTTTGGCAGATGCCTGCCGGGGTTCTTCCATAGATGGATGTAAAAGCAACAAGCAATGACTTATCACAAGCCCTCCAAAAATGTACGCTTTTTTTGGCAGATGCCTGCCGGGGTTCTTCCATAGATGGATGTAAAAGCAACAAGCAATGACTTTTCAAAAGCCATCCAAAAATTTACTCTTTTTATTGGCAGATGCCTGCCGGGGTTCTTCCATACATGGATGTAAAAGCAACAAGCAATGGCTTTTCACAAGCCCTCCAAAAATTGACCCTTTTTTTTGGCAGATGCCTGCCGGGGTTCTTCCATACATGGACGTAAAAGCAACAAACAATGGCTTTTCACAAGCCCTCCAAAAATTGACGCTTTTTTTGGCAGATGCCTGCCGGGGTTCTTCCATAGATGGATGTAAAAGCAACAAGCAATGACATTTCAAAAGCCCTCCAAAAATTTACTCTTTTTATTGGCAGATGCCTGCCGGGGTTCTTCCATACATGGATGTAAAAGCAACAAGCAATGGCTTTTCACAAGCCCTCCAAAAATGTACGCTTTTTTTTTCAGATGCCTGCCGGGGTTCTTCCATACATGGACGTAAAAGCAACAAGCAATGGCTTTTCACAAGCCCTCCAAAAATTGACCCTTTTTAATGGCAGATGCCTGCCGGGGTTCTTCCATACATGGATGTAAAAGCAACAAGCAATGGCTTTTCACAAGCCCTCCAAAAATTGACGCTTTTTTTGGCAGATGCCTGCCGGGGTTCTTCCATACATGGATGTAAAAGCAACAAGCAATGGCTTTTCACAACCCATCCAAAAATTGACCCTTTTTATTGGCAGATGCCTGCCGGGGTTCTTCCATACATGGATGTAAAAGCAACAAGCAATGGCTTTTCACAAGCCCTCCAAAAATTGACCTTTTTTATTGGCAGATACCTGCCGGGGTTCTTCCATAGATGGATGTAGAAGCAACAAGCAATGACTTTTCACAAGCCCTCCAAAAATTGACCCTTTTTTTTGGCAGATGCCTGCCGGGGTTCTTCCATACATGGATGTAAAAGCAACAAGCAATGGCTTTTCACAAGCCCTCCAAAAATTGACGCTTTTTTTGGCAGATGCCTGCCGGGGTTCTTCCATACATGGATGTAAAAGCAACAAGCAATGACTTTTCACAAGCCCTCCAAAAATTGACCCTTTTTTTTGGCAGATGCCTGCCGGGGTTCTTCCATACATGAATGTAAAAGCAACAAGCAATGCCTTTTCACAAGCCCTCCAAAAATTGACGCTTTTTTTGGCAGATGCCTGCCCGGGTTCTTCCATACATGGATGTAAAAGCAACAAGCAATGACTTTTCACAAGCCCTCCAAAAATTGACCCTTTTTTTGGGCAGATGCCTGCCGGGGTTCTTCCATACATGGATGTAAAAGCAACAAGCAATGGCTTTTCACAAGCCCTCCAAAAATTGACAATTTTTATTGGCAGATGCCTGCCGGGGTTCTTCCATACATGGATGTAAAAGCAACAAGCAATGGCTTTTGACAAGCCCTCCAAAAATTGACCCTTTTTATTGGCAGATGCCTGCCGGGGTTCTTCCATACATGGATGTAAAAGCAACAAGCAATGACTTTTCACAAGCCCTCCAAAAATTGACCCTTTTTTTGGGCAGATGCCTGCCGGGGTTCTTCCATACATGGATGTAAAAGCAACAAGCAATGGCTTTTCACAAGCCCTCCAAAAATTGACAATTTTTATTGGCAGATGCCTGCCGGGGTTCTTCCATACATGGATGTAAAAGCAACAAGCAATGGCTTTTGACAAGCCCTCCAAAAATTGACCCTTTTTATTGGCAGATGCCTGCCGGGGTTCTTCCATACATGGATGTAAAAGCAACAAGCAATGGCTTTTCACAAGCCCTCCAAAAATGGACCCTTTTTATTGGCAGATGCCTGCCGGGGTTCTTCCATACATGGATGTAAAAGCAACAAGCAATGGCTTTTCACAAGCCCTCCAAAAATTTACGCTTTTTTTGGCAGATGCCTGCCAGGGTTCTTCCATACATGGATGTAAAAGCAACAAGCAATGACTTTTCACAAGCCCTCCAAAAATTGACCCTTTTTTTTGGCAGATGCCTGCCGGGGTTCTTCCATACATGGATATAAAAGCAAAAAGCAATGGCTTTTCACAAGCCCTACAAAAATTGACCCTTTTTATTGGCAGATGCCTGCCGGGGTTCTTCCATACATGGATGTAAAAGCAACAAGCAATGGCTTTTCACAACCCATCCAAAAATTGACCCTTTTTATTGGCAGATGGCTGCCGGGGTTCTTCCATACATGGATGTAAAAGCAACAAGCAATGGCTTTTCACAAGCCCTCCAAAAATTGACCTTTTTTATTGGCAGATACCTGCCGGGGTTCTTCCATAGATGGATGTAGAAGCAACAAGCAATGACTTTTCACAAGCCCTCCAAAAATTGACCCTTTTTTTTGGCAGATGCCTGCCGGGGTTCTTCCATACATGGATGTAAAAGCAACAAGCAATGGCTTTTCACAAGCCCTCCAAAAATTGACACTTTTTTTGGCAGATGCCTGCCGGGGTTCTTCCATACATGGATGTAAAATCAACAAGCAATGGCTTTTGACAAGCCCTCCAAAAATTGACCCTTTTTATTGGCAGATGCCTGCCGGGGTTCTTCCATACATGGATGTAAAAGCAACAAGCAATGGCTTTTCACAAGCCCTCCAAAAATTTACGCTTTTTTTGGCAGATGCCTGCTGGGGTTCTTCCATACATGGATGTAAAAGCAACAAGCAATGGCTTTTCACAACCCATCCAAAAATTGACCCTTTTTTTTGGCAGATGCCTGCCGGGGTTCTTCCATACATGGATGTAAAAGCAACAAGCAATGGCTTTTCACAAGCCCTCCAAAAATTGACCTTTTTTATTGGCAGATACCTGCCGGGGTTCTTCCATAGATGGATGTAGAAGCAACAAGCAATGACTTTTCACAAGCCCTCCAAAAATTGACCCTTTTTTTTGGCAGATGCCTGCCGGGGTTCTTCCATACATGGATGTAAAAGCAACAAGCAATGGCTTTTCACAAGCCCTCCAAAAATTGACACTTTTTTTGGCAGATGCCTGCCGGGGTTCTTCCATACATGGATGTAAAATCAACAAGCAATGGCTTTTGACAAGCCCTCCAAAAATTGACCCTTTTTATTGGCAGATGCCTGCCGGGGTTCTTCCATACATGGATGTAAAAGCAACAAGCAATGGCTTTTCACAAGCCCTCCAAAAATTGACCCTTTTTTTTGGCAGATGCCTGCCGGGGTTCTTCCATACATGAATGTAAAAGCAACAAGCAATGCCTTTTCACAAGCCCTCCAAAAATTGACGCTTTTTTTGGCAGATGCCTGCCCGGGTTCTTCCATACATGGATGTAAAAGCAACAAGCAATGACTTTTCACAAGCCCTCCAAAAATTGACCCTTTTTTTGGGCAGATGCCTGCCGGGGTTCTTCCATACATGGATGTAAAAGCAACAAGCAATGGCTTTTCACAAGCCCTCCAAAAATTGACAATTTTTATTGGCAGATGCCTGCCGGGGTTCTTCCATACATGGATGTAAAAGCAACAAGCAATGGCTTTTGACAAGCCCTCCAAAAATTTACCCTTTTTATTGGCAGATGCCTGCCGGGGTTCTTCCATACATGGATGTAAAAGCAACAAGCAATGGCTTTTCACAAGCCCTCCAAAAATGGACCCTTTTTATTGGCAGATGCCTGCCGGGGTTCTTCCATACATGGATGTAAAAGCAACAAGCAATGGCTTTTCACAAGCCCTCCAAAAATTTACGCTTTTTTTGGCAGATGCCTGCCAGGGTTCTTCCATACATGGATGTAAAAGCAACAAGCAATGACTTTTCACAAGCCCTCCAAAAATTGACCCTTTTTTTTGGCAGATGCCTGCCGGGGTTCTTCCATACATGGATATAAAAGCAAAAAGCAATGGCTTTTCACAAGCCCTCCAAAAATTGACCCTTTTTATTGGCAGATGCCTGCCGGGGTTCTTCCATACATGGATGTAAAAGCAACAAGCAATGGCTTTTCACAACCCATCCAAAAATTGACCCTTTTTATTGGCAGATGCCTGCCGGGGTTCTTCCATACATGGATGTAAAAGCAACAAGCAATGGCTTTTCACAAGCCCTCCAAAAATTGACCTTTTTTATTGGCAGATACCTGCCGGGGTTCTTCCATAGATGGATGTAGAAGCAACAAGCAATGACTTTTCACAAGCCCTCCAAAAATTGACCCTTTTTTTTGGCAGATGCCTGCCGGGGTTCTTCCATACATGGATGTAAAAGCAACAAGCAATGGCTTTTCACAAGCCCTCCAAAAATTGACACTTTTTTTGGCAGATGCCTGCCGGGGTTCTTCCATACATGGATGTAAAATCAACAAGCAATGGCTTTTGACAAGCCCTCCAAAAATTGACCCTTTTTATTGGCAGATGCCTGCCGGGGTTCTTCCATACATGGATGTAAAAGCAACAAGCAATGGCTTTTCACAAGCCCTCCAAAAATGGACCCTTTTTATTGGCAGATGCCTGCCGGGGTTCTTCCATACATGGATGTAAAAGCAACAAGCAATGGCTTTTCACAAGCCCTCCAAAAATTTACGCTTTTTTTGGCAGATGCCTGCCGGGGTTCTTCCATACATGGATGTAAAAGCAACAAGCAATGGCTTTTCACAACCCATCCAAAAATTGACCCTTTTTTTTGGCAGATGCCTGCCGGGGTTCTTCCATACATGGATGTAAAAGCAACAAGCAATGGCTTTTCACAAGCCCTCCAAAAATTGACCTTTTTTATTGGCAGATACCTGCCGGGGTTCTTCCATAGATGGATGTAGAAGCAACAAGCAATGACTTTTCACAAGCCCTCCAAAAATTGACCCTTTTTTTTGGCAGATGCCTGCCGGGGTTCTTCCATACATGGATGTAAAAGCAACAAGCAATGGCTTTTCACAAGCCCTCCAAAAATTGACACTTTTTTTGGCAGATGCCTGCCGGGGTTCTTCCATACATGGATGTAAAATCAACAAGCAATGGCTTTTGACAAGCCCTCCAAAAATTGACCCTTTTTATTGGCAGATACCTGCCGGGGTTCTTCCATACATGGATGTAAAATCAACAAGCAATGGCTTTTGACAAGCCCTCCAAAAATTGACCCTTTTTTTTGGCAGATTCCTGCCGGAGTTCATCCATACATGGATGTAAAAGCAACAAGCAATGGCTTTTCACAAGCCCTCCAAAAATGGACCCTTTTTATTGGCAGATGCCTGCCGGGGTTCTTCCATACATGGATGTAAAAGCAACAAGCAATGGCTTTTCACAAGCCCTCCAAAAATTTACGCTTTTTTTGGCAGATGCCTGCCGGGGTTCTTCCATACATGGATGTAAAAGCAACAAGCAATGGCTTTTCACAACCCGTCCAAAAATTGACCCTTTTTTTTGGCAGATGCCTGCCGGGGTTCTTCCATACATGGATGTAAAAGCAACAAGCAATGGCTTTTCACAAGCCCTCCAAAAATTGACCTTTTTTATTGGCAGATACCTGCCGGGGTTCTTCCATAGATGGATGTAGAAGCAACAAGCAATGACTTTTCACAAGCCCTCCAAAAATTTACCCTTTTTTTTGGCAGATGCCTGCCGGGGTTCTTCCATACATGGATGTAAAAGCAACAAGCAATGGCTTTTCACAAGCCCTCCAAAAATTGACGCTTTTTATTGGCAGATGCCTGCCGGGGTTCTTCCATAGATGGATGTAAAAGCAACAAGCAATGACTTTTCACAAGCCCTCCAAAAATTGACCCTTTTTTTGGGCAGATGCCTGCCGGGGTTCTTCCATACATGGATGTAAAAGCAACAAGCAATGGCTTTTCACAAGCCCTCCAAAAATGTACGCTTTTTTTGGCAGATGCCTGCCGGGGTTCTTCCATACATGGATGTAAAAGCAACAAGCAATGACTTTTCACAAGCCCTCCAAAAATTGACGCTTTTTTTGGCAGATGCCTGCCGGGGTTCTTCCATACATGGATGTAAAAGCAACAAGCAATGACTTTTCACAAGCCCTCCAAAAATTGACCCTTTTTATTGGCAGATGCCTGCCGGGGTTCTTCCATACATGGATGTAAAAGCAACAAGCAATGGCTTTTCACAACCCATCCAAAAATTGACCCTTTTTATTGGCAGATGCCTGCCGGGGTTCTTCCATACATGGATGTAAAAGCAACAAGCAATGGCTTTTCACAAGCCCTCCAAAAATTGACCTTTTTTATTGGCAGATACCTGCCGGGGTTCTTCCATAGATGGATGTAGAAGCAACAAGCAATGACTTTTCACAAGCCCTCCAAAAGTTGACGCTTTTTTTGGCAGATGCCTGCCGGGGTTCTTCCATACATGGATGTAAAATCAACAAGCAATGGCTTTTCACAAGCCCTCCAAAAATGGACCCTTTTTATTGGCAGATGCCTGCCGGGGTTCTTCCATACATGGATGTAAAAGCAACAAGCAATGGCTTTTCACAAGCCCTCCAAAAATTGACCTTTTTTATTGGCAGATACCTGCCGGGGTTCTTCCATAGATGGATGTAGAAGCAACAAGCAATGACTTTTCACAAGCCCTCCAAAAATTGACCCTTTTTTTTGGCAGATGCCTGCCGGGGTTCTTCCATACATGGATGTAAAAGCAACAAGCAATGACTTTTCACAAGCCCTCCAAAAATTGACGCTTTTTTTGGCAGATGCCTGCCGGGGTTCTTCCATACATGGATGTAAAAGCAAAAAGCAATGACTTTTCACAAGCCCTCCAAAAATTGACCCTTTTTTTGGGCAGATGCCTGCCGAGGCTCTTCCATACATGGATGTAAAAGCAACAAGCAATGACTTTTCACAAGCCCTCCAAAAATTGACCCTTTTTTTGGGCAGATGCCTGCCGGGGTTCTTCCATACATGGATGTAAAAGCAACAAGCAATGGCTTTTCACAAGCCCTCCAAAAATTGACGCTTTTTTTGGCAGATGCCTGCCGGGGTTCTTCCATACATGGATGTAAAAGCAACAAGCAATGACTTTTCACAAGCCCTCCAAAAATTGACCCTTTTTTTTGGCAGATGCCTGCCGGGGTTCTTCCATACATGGATGTAAAAGCAACAAGCAATGGCTTTTCACAAGCCCTCCAAAAATTGACGCTTTTTTTGGCAGATGCCTGCCGGGGTTCTTCCATACATGGATGTAAAAGCAACAAGCAATGACTTTTCACAAGCCCTCCAAAAATTGACCCTTTTTTTGGGCAGATGCCTGCCGGGGTTCTTCCATACATGGATGTAAAAGCAACAAGCAATGGCTTTTCACAAGCCCTCCAAAAATTTAGCCTTTTTATTGGCAGATTCCTGCCGGGGTTCTTCCATACATGGATGTAAAAGCAACAAGCAATGACTTTTCACAAGCCCTCCAAAAATTGACAATTTTTATTGGCAGATGCCTGCCGGGGTTCTTCCATACATGGATGTAAAAGCAACAAGCAATGGCTTTTGACAAGCCCTCCAAAAATTGACCCTTTTTATTGGCAGATGCCTGCCGGGGGTTCTTCCATACATGGATGTAAAAGCAACAAGCAATGGCTTTTCACAACCTATCCAAAAATTGACCCTTTTTTTAGGCAGATGCCTGCCGGGGTTCTTCCATACATGGATGTAAAAGCAACAAGCAATGGCTTTTCACAACCTATCCAAAAATTGACCCTTTTTATTGGCAGATGCCTGCCGGGGTTCTTCCATACATGGATGTAAAAGCAACAAGCAATGGCTTTTCACAAGCCCTCCAAAAATTGACCTTTTTTATTGGCAGATGCCTGCCGGGGTTCTTCCATAGATGGATGTAAAAGCAACAAGCAATGGCTTTTCACAAGCCCTCCAAAAATTGACGCTTTTTTGGGCAGATGCCTGCCGGGGTTCTTCCTTACATGGATGTAAAAGCAACAAGCAATGACTTTTCACAAGCCCTCCAAAAATTGACCCTTTTTTTGGGCAGATGCCTGCCGGGGTTCTTCCATACATGGATGTAAAAGCAACAAGCAATGACTTTTCACAAGCCCTCCAAAAATTGACCCTTTTTTTTGGCAGATGCCTGCCGGGGTTCTTCCATACATGGATGTAAAAGCAACAAGCAATGGCTTTTCACAAGCCCTCCAAAAATGTACCCTTTTTATTGGCAGATGCCTGCCGGGGTTCTTCCATACATGGATGTAAAAGCAACAAGCAATGACTTTTCACAAGCCCTCCAAAAATTGACCCTTTTTTTGGGCAGATGCCTGCCGGGGTTCTTCCATACATGGATGTAAAAGCAACAAGCAATGGCTTTTCACAAGCCCTCCAAAAATTGACAATTTTTATTGGCAGATGCCTGCCGGGGTTCTTCCATACATGGATGTAAAAGCAACAAGCAATGGCTTTTGACAAGCCCTCCAAAAATTGACCCTTTTTATTGGCAGATGCCTGCCGGGGTTCTTCCATAGATGGATGTAAAAGCAACAAGCAATGACTTTTCACAAGCCCTCCAAAAATTGACGCTTTTTTTGGCAGATGCCTGCCGGGGTTCTTCCATACATGGATGTAAAAGCAACAAGCAATGACTTTTCACAAGCCCTCCAAAAATTGACTCTTTTTTTGGGCAGATGCCTGCCGGGGTTCTTCCATACATGGATATAAAAGCAAAAAGCAATGGCTTTTCACAAGCCCTCCAAAAATTGACCCTTTTTATTGGCAGATGCCTGCCGGGGTTCTTCCATACATGGATGTAAAAGCAACAAGCAATGGCTTTTCACAACCCATCCAAAAATTGACCCTTTTTATTGGCAGATGCCTGCCGGGGTTCTTCCATACATGGATGTAAAAGCAACAAGCAATGGCTTTTCACAAGCCCTCCAAAAATTGACCTTTTTTATAGGCAGATACCTGCCGGGGTTCTTCCATAGATGGATGTAGAAGCAACAAGCAATGACTTTTCACAAGCCCTCCAAAAATTGACCCTTTTTTTTGGCAGATGCCTGCCGGGGTTCTTCCATACATGGATGTAAAAGCAACAAGCAATGGCTTTTCACAAGCCCTCCAAAAATTGACGCTTTTTTTGGCAGATGCCTGCCGGGGTTCTTCCATACATGGATGTAAAAGCAACAAGCAATGACTTTTCACAAGCCCTCCAAAAATTGACCCTTTTTTTGGGCAGATGCCTGCCGGGGTTCTTCCATACATGGATGTAAAAGCAACAAGCAATGACTTTTCACAAGCCCTCCAAAAATTGACCCTTTTTTTGGGCAGATGCCTGCCGGGGTTCTTCCATACATGGATGTAAAAGCAACAAGCAATGGCTTTTCACAAGCCCTCCAAAAATTGACTCTTTTTATTGGCAGATGCCTGCCGGGGTTCTTCCATAGATGGATGTAAAAGCAACAAGCAATGGCTTTTGACAAGCCCTCCAAAAATTGACCCTTTTTATTGGCAGATGCCTGCCGGGGTTCTTCCATACATGGATGTAAAAGCAACAAGCAATGGCTTTTGACAAGCCCTCCAAAAATTGACCCTTTTTATTGGCAGATGCCTGCCGGGGTTCTTCCATACATGGATGTAAAAGCAACAAGCAATGGCTTTTCACAAGCCCTCCAAAAATTGACCTTTTTTATAGGCAGATACCTGCCGGGGTTCTTCCATAGATGGATGTAGAAGCAACAAGCAATGACTTTTCACAAGCCCTCCAAAAATTGACCCTTTTTTTGGGCAGATGCCTGCCGGGGTTCTTCCATACATGGATGTAAAAGCAACAAGCAATGGCTTTTGACAAGCCCTCCAAAAATTGACCCTTTTTATTGGCAGATGCCTGCCGGGGTTCTTCCATACATGGATGTAAAAGCAACAAGCAATGGCTTTTCACAAGCCCTCCAAAAATTGACCTTTTTTATAGGCAGATACCTGCCGGGGTTCTTCCATAGATGGATGTAGAAGCAACAAGCAATGACTTTTCACAAGCCCTCCAAAAATTGACCCTTTTTTTTTGGCAGATGCCTGCCGGGGTTCTTCCATACATGGATGTAAAAGCAACAAGCAATGGCTTTTCACAAGCCCTCCAAAAATTTACGCTTTTTTTGGCAGATGCCTGCCGGGGTTCTTCCATACATGGATGTAAAAGCAACAAGCAATGACTTTTCACAAGCCCTCCAAAAATTGACCCTTATTTTTGGCAGATGCCTGCCGGGGTTCTTCCATACATGGATGTAAAAGCAACAAGCAATGGCTTTTCACAAGCCCTCCAAAAATGTACCCTTTTTATTGGCAGATGCCTGCCGGGGTTCTTCCATAGATGGATGTAAAAGCAACAAGCAATGGCTTTTCACAAGCCCTCCAAAAATTTACCCTTTTTATTGGCAGATGCCTGCCGGGGTTCTTCCATACATGGATGTAAAAGCAACAAGCAATGGCTTTTCACAAGCCCTCCAAAAATTGACCTTTTTTATTGGCAGATGCCTGCCGGGGTTCTTCCATACATGGATGGAAAAGCAACAAGCAATGGCTTTTCACAAGCCCTCCAAAAATTGACCCTTTTTATTGGCAGATGCCTGCCGGGGTTCTTCCATACATGGATGTAAAAGCAACAAGCAATGACTTTTCACAAGCCCTCCAAAAATTGACCTTTTTTATTGGCAGATGCCTGCCGGGGTTCTTCCATACATGGATGTAAAAGCAACAAGCAATGGCTTTTCACAAGCCCTCCAAAAATTGACCCTTTTTTTTGGCAGATGCCTGCCGGGGTTCTTCCATACATGGATGTAAAAGCAACAAGCAATGGCTTTTCACAAGCCCTCCAAAAATGTACCCTTTTTATTGGCAGATGCCTGCCGGGGTTCTTCCATAGATGGATGTAAAAGCAACAAGCAATGGCTTTTCACAAGCCCTCCAAAAATTGACCCTTTTTATTGGCAGATGCCTGTCGGGGTTCTTCCATACATGGATGTAAAAGCAACAAGCAATGGCTTTTCACAAGCCCTCCAAAAATTGACCTTTTTTATTGGCAGATGCCTGCCGGGGTTCTTCCATACATGGATGTAAAAGCAACAAGCAATGGCTTTTCACAAGCCCTCCAAAAATTGACCCTTTTTATTGGCAGATGCCTGCCGGGGTTCTTCCATACATGGATGTAAAAGCAACAAGCAATGGCTTTTCACAAGCCCTCCAAAAATTGACCCTTTTTTTTGGCAGATGCCTGCCGGGGTTCTTCCATACATGGATGTAAAAGCAACAAGCAATGGCTTTTCACAAGCCCTCCAAGAATTGACCCTTTTTTTGGCAGATGCCTGCCGGGGTTCTTCCATAGATGGATGTAAAAGCAACAAGCAATGACTTTTCACAGCCCTCCAAAAATTGACCCTTTTTTTTGGCAGATGCCTGCCGGGGTTCTTCCATACATGGATGTAAAAGCAACAAGCAATGACTTTTCACAAGCCCTCCAAAAATTGACCCTTTTTTTTGGCAGATGCCTGCCGGGGTTCTTCCATACATGGATGTAAAAGCAACAAGCAATGGCTTTTCACAAGCCCTCCAAAAATTGACGCTTTTTTTGGCAGATGCCTGCCGGGGTTCTTCCATAGATGGATGTAAAAGCAACAAGCAATGACTTTTCACAAGCCCTCCAAAAATTGACCTTTTTTATTGGCAGATGCCTGCCGGGGTTCTTCCATACATGGATGTAAAAGCAACAAGCAATGGCTTTTCACAAGCCCTCCAAAAATTGACGCTTTTTTTGGCAGATGCCTGCCGGGGTTCTTCCATAGATGGATGTAAAAGCAACAAGCAATGACTTTTCACAGCCCTCCAAAAATTGACCCTTTTTTTTGGCAGATGCCTGCCGGGGTTCTTCCATACATGGATGTAAAAGCAACAAGCAATGACTTTTCACAAGCCCTCCAAAAATTGACCCTTTTTTTTGGCAGATGCCTGCCGGGGTTCTTCCATACATGGATGTAAAAGCAACAAGCAATGGCTTTTCACAAGCCCTCCAAAAATTGACGCTTTTTTTGGCAGATGCCTGCCGGGGTTCTTCCATAGATGGATGTAAAAGCAACAAGCAATGACTTTTCACAAGCCCTCCAAAAATTGACCCTTTTTTTTGGAAGATGCCTGCCGGGGTTCTTCCATACATGGATGTAAAAGCAACAAGCAATGGCTTTTCACAAGCCCTCCAAAAATTGACGCTTTTTTTGGCAGATGCCTGCCGGGGTTCTTCCATAGATGGATGTAGAAGCAACAAGCAATGACTTTTCACAAGCCCTCCAAAAATTGACGCTTTTTTTGGCAGATGCCTGCCGGGGTTCTTCCATAGATGGATGTAAAAGCAACAAGCAATGACTTTTCACAAGCCCTCCAAAAATTGACCTTTTTTATTGGCAGATGCCTGCCGGGGTTCTTCCATAGATGGATGTAAAAGCAACAAGCAATGACTTTTCACAAGCCCTCCAAAAATTGACCTTTTTTATTGGCAGATGCCTGCCGGGGTTCTTCCATACATGGATGTAAAAGCAACAAGCAATGGCTTTTCACAAGCCCTCCAAAAATTGACGCTTTTTTTGGCAGATGCCTGCCGGGGTTCTTCCATAGATGGATGTAAAAGCAACAAGCAATGACTTTTCACAGCCCTCCAAAAATTGACCCTTTTTTTTGGCAGATGCCTGCCGGGGTTCTTCCATACATGGATGTAAAAGCAACAAGCAATGACTTTTCACAAGCCCTCCAAAAATTGACCCTTTTTTTTGGCAGATGCCTGCCGGGGTTCTTCCATACATGGATGTAAAAGCAACAAGCAATGGCTTTTCACAAGCCCTCCAAAAATTGACGCTTTTTTTGGCAGATGCCTGCCGGGGTTCTTCCATAGATGGATGTAAAAGCAACAAGCAATGACTTTTCACAAGCCCTCCAAAAATTGACCCTTTTTTTTGGAAGATGCCTGCCGGGGTTCTTCCATACATGGATGTAAAAGCAACAAGCAATGGCTTTTCACAAGCCCTCCAAAAATTGACGCTTTTTTTGGCAGATGCCTGCCGGGGTTCTTCCATAGATGGATGTAGAAGCAACAAGCAATGACTTTTCACAAGCCCTCCAAAAATGGACCCTTTTTTTTGGCAGATGCCTGCCGGGGTTCTTCCATACATGGATTTAAAAGCAACAAGCAATGGCTTTTTCACAAGCCCTCCAAAAATTGACGCTTTTTTTGGCAGATGCCTGCCGGGGTTCTTCCATAGATGGATGTAAAAGCAACAAGCAATGGCTTTTCACAAGCCCTCCAAAAATTGACCCTTTTTTTGGCAGATGCCTGCCGGGGTTCTTCCATACATGGATGTAAAAGCAACAAGCAATGGCTTTTCACAAGCCCTCCAAAAATTGACCTTTTTTATTGGCAGATGCCTGCCGGGGTTCTTCCATACATGGATGTAAAAGCAACAAGCAATGGCTTTTCACAAGCCCTCCAAAAATTGACCCTTTTTTTTGGCAGATGCCTGCCGGGGTTCTTCCATACATGGATGTAAAAGCAACAAGCAATGGCTTTTCACAAGCCCTCCAAGAATTGACCCTTTTTTTGGCAGATGCCTGCCGGGGTTCTTCCATACATGGATGTAAAAGCAACAAGCAATGGCTTTTCACAAGCCCTCCAAAAATTGACCCTTTTTATTGGTAGATGCCTGCCGGGGTTCTTCCATACATGGATGTAAAAGCAACAAGCAATGGCTTTTCACAAGCCCTCCAAAAATTGACCCTTTTTATTGGCAGATGCCTGCCGGGGTTCTTCCATACATTGATGTAAAAGCAACAAGCAATGGGTTTTCACAAGCCCTCCAAAAATTGACCCTTTTTATTGGCAGATGCCTGCCGGGGTTCTTCCATACATGGATGTAAAAGCAACAAGCAATGGCTTTTCACAAGCCCTCCAAAAATTGACCTTTTTTATTGGCAGATGCCTGCCGGGGTTCTTCCATACATGGATGTAAAAGCAACAAGCAATGGCTTTTCACAAGCCCTCCAAAAATTGACCCTTTTTTTGGCAGATGCCTGCCGGGGTTCTTCCATACATGGATGTAAAAGCAACAAGCAATGACTTTTCACAAGCCCTCCAAGAATTGACCCTTTTTTTGGCAGATGCCTGCCGGGGTTCTTCCATAGATGGATGTAAAAGCAACAAGCAATGACTTTTCACAGCCCTCCAAAAATTGACCCTTTTTTTTGGCAGATGCCTGCCGGGGTTCTTCCATACATGGATGTAAAAGCAACAAGCAATGACTTTTCACAAGCCCTCCAAAAATTGACCCTTTTTTTTGGCAGATGCCTGCCGGGGTTCTTCCATACATGGATGTAAAAGCAACAAGCAATGGCTTTTCACAAGCCCTCCAAAAATTGACGCTTTTTTTGGCAGATGCCTGCCGGGGTTCTTCCATAGATGGATGTAAAAGCAACAAGCAATGACTTTTCACAAGCCCTCCAAAAATTGACCCTTTTTTTTGGAAGATGCCTGCTGGGGTTCTTCCATACATGGATGTAAAAGCAACAAGCAATGGCTTTTCACAAGCCCTCCAAAAATTGACGCTTTTTTTGGCAGATGCCTGCCGGGGTTCTTCCATAGATGGATGTAGAAGCAACAAGCAATGACTTTTCACAAGCCCTCCAAAAATGGACCCTTTTTTTTGGCAGATGCCTGCCGGGGTTCTTCCATACATGGATGTAAAAGCAACAAGCAATGGCTTTTTCACAAGCCCTCCAAAAATTGACGCTTTTTTTGGCAGATGCCTGCCGGGGTTCTTCCATAGATGGATGTAAAAGCAACAAGCAATGACTTTTCACAAGCCCTCCAAAAATTGACCCTTTTTTTGGCAGATGCCTGCCGGGGTTCTTCCATAGATGGATGTAAAAGCAACAAGCAATGACTTTTCACAAGCCCTCCAAAAATTGACGCTTTTTTTGGCAGATGCCTGCCGGGGTTCTTCCATACATGGATGTAAAAGCAACAAGCAATGGCTTTTCACAAGCCCTCCAAAAATTGACGCTTTTTTTGGCAGATGCCTGCCGGGGTTCTTCCATACATGGATGTAAAAGCAACAAGCAATGGCTTTTCACAAGCCCTCCAAAAATTGACCCTTTTTATTGGCAGATGCCTGCCGGGGTTCTTCCATACATGGATGTAAAAGCAACAAGCAATGGCTTTTCACAAGCCCTCCAAAAATTTACCCTTTTTATTGGCAGATGCCTGCCGGGGTTCTTCCATACATGGATGTAAAAGCAACAAGCAATGGCTTTTCACAAGCCCTCCAAAAATTGACGCTTTTTTTGGCAGATGCCTGCCGGGGTTCTTCCATAGATGGATGTAGAAGCAACAAGCAATGACTTTTCACAAGCCCTCCAAAAATTGACCCTTTTTATTGGCAGATGCCTGCCGTGGTTCTTCCATACATGGATGTAAAAGCAACAAGCAATGGCTTTTCACAAGCCCTCCAAAAATTGACGCTTTTTTTGGCAGATGCCTGCCGGGGTTCTTCCATACATGGATGTAAAAGCAACAAGCAATGGCTTTTCACAAGCCCTCCAAAAATTGACCCTTTTTTTTGGCAGATGCCTGCCGGGGTTCTTCCATAGATGGATGTAGAAGCAACAAGCAATGACTTTTCACAAGCCCTCCAAAAATGGACCCTTTTTTTTGGCAGATGCCTGCCGGGGTTCTTCCATACATGGATTTAAAAGCAACAAGCAATGGCTTTTTCACAAGCCCTCCAAAAATTGACGCTTTTTTTGGCAGATGCCTGCCGGGGTTCTTCCATAGATGGATGTAAAAGCAACAAGCAATGGCTTTTCACAAGCCCTCCAAAAATTGACCCTTTTTTTGGCAGATGCCTGCCGGGGTTCTTCCATACATGGATGTAAAAGCAACAAGCAATGGCTTTTCACAAGCCCTCCAAAAATTGACCTTTTTTATTGGCAGATGCCTGCCGGGGTTCTTCCATACATGGATGTAAAAGCAACAAGCAATGGCTTTTCACAAGCCCTCCAAAAATTGACCCTTTTTTTTGGCAGATGCCTGCCGGGGTTCTTCCATACATGGATGTAAAAGCAACAAGCAATGGCTTTTCACAAGCCCTCCAAGAATTGACCCTTTTTTTGGCAGATGCCTGCCGGGGTTCTTCCATACATGGATGTAAAAGCAACAAGCAATGGCTTTTCACAAGCCCTCCAAAAATTGACCCTTTTTATTGGTAGATGCCTGCCGGGGTTCTTCCATACATGGATGTAAAAGCAACAAGCAATGGCTTTTCACAAGCCCTCCAAAAATTGACCCTTTTTATTGGCAGATGCCTGCCGGGGTTCTTCCATACATTGATGTAAAAGCAACAAGCAATGGGTTTTCACAAGCCCTCCAAAAATTGACCCTTTTTATTGGCAGATGCCTGCCGGGGTTCTTCCATACATGGATGTAAAAGCAACAAGCAATGGCTTTTCACAAGCCCTCCAAAAATTGACCTTTTTTATTGGCAGATGCCTGCCGGGGTTCTTCCATACATGGATGTAAAAGCAACAAGCAATGGCTTTTCACAAGCCCTCCAAAAATTGACCCTTTTTTTGGCAGATGCCTGCCGGGGTTCTTCGATACATGGATGTAAAAGCAACAAGCAATGACTTTTCACAAGCCCTCCAAGAATTGACCCTTTTTTTGGCAGATGCCTGCCGGGGTTCTTCCATAGATGGATGTAAAAGCAACAAGCAATGACTTTTCACAGCCCTCCAAAAATTGACCCTTTTTTTTGGCAGATGCCTGCCGGGGTTCTTCCATACATGGATGTAAAAGCAACAAGCAATGACTTTTCACAAGCCCTCCAAAAATTGACCCTTTTTTTTGGCAGATGCCTGCCGGGGTTCTTCCATACATGGATGTAAAAGCAACAAGCAATGGCTTTTCACAAGCCCTCCAAAAATTGACGCTTTTTTTGGCAGATGCCTGCCGGGGTTCTTCCATAGATGGATGTAAAAGCAACAAGCAATGACTTTTCACAAGCCCTCCAAAAATTGACCCTTTTTTTTGGAAGATGCCTGCTGGGGTTCTTCCATACATGGATGTAAAAGCAACAAGCAATGGCTTTTCACAAGCCCTCCAAAAATTGACGCTTTTTTTGGCAGATGCCTGCCGGGGTTCTTCCATAGATGGATGTAGAAGCAACAAGCAATGACTTTTCACAAGCCCTCCAAAAATGGACCCTTTTTTTTGGCAGATGCCTGCCGGGGGTTCTTCCATACATGGATGTAAAAGCAACAAGCAATGGCTTTTTCACAAGCCCTCCAAAAATTGACGCTTTTTTTGGCAGATGCCTGCCGGGGTTCTTCCATAGATGGATGTAAAAGCAACAAGCAATGACTTTTCACAAGCCCTCCAAAAATTGACCCTTTTTTTGGCAGATGCCTGCCGGGGTTCTTCCATAGATGGATGTAAAAGCAACAAGCAATGACTTTTCACAAGCCCTCCAAAAATTGACGCTTTTTTTGGCAGATGCCTGCCGGGGTTCTTCCATACATGGATGTAAAAGCAACAAGCAATGGCTTTTCACAAGCCCTCCAAAAATTGACGCTTTTTTTGGCAGATGCCTGCCGGGGTTCTTCCATACATGGATGTAAAAGCAACAAGCAATGGCTTTTCACAAGCCCTCCAAAAATTGACCCTTTTTATTGGCAGATGCCTGCCGGGGTTCTTCCATACATGGATGTAAAAGCAACAAGCAATGGCTTTTCACAAGCCCTCCAAAAATTTACCCTTTTTATTGGCAGATGCCTGCCGGGGTTCTTCCATACATGGATGTAAAAGCAACAAGCAATGGCTTTTCACAAGCCCTCCAAAAATTGACGCTTTTTTTGGCAGATGCCTGCCGGGGTTCTTCCATAGATGGATGTAGAAGCAACAAGCAATGACTTTTCACAAGCCCTCCAAAAATTGACCCTTTTTATTGGCAGATGCCTGCCGTGGTTCTTCCATACATGGATGTAAAAGCAACAAGCAATGGCTTTTCACAAGCCCTCCAAAAATTGACGCTTTTTTTGGCAGATGCCTGCCGGGGTTCTTCCATACATGGATGTAAAAGCAACAAGCAATGGCTTTTCACAAGCCCTCCAAAAATTGACCCTTTTTTTTGGCAGATGCCTGCCGGGGTTCTTCCATACATGGATGTAAAAGCAACAAGCAATGGCTTTTCACAAGCCCTCCAAAAATTGACCTTTTTTATTGGCAGATGCCTGCCGGGGTTCTTCCATACATGGATGTAAAAGCAACAAGCAATGGCTTTTCACAAGCCCTCCAAAAATTGACCCTTTTTTTTGGCAAATGCCTGCCGGGGTTCTTCCATACATGGATGTAAAAGCAACAAGCAATGGCTTTTCACAAGCCCTCCAAAAATTGACCCTTTTTTTTGGCAGATGCCTGCCGGGGTTCTTCCATACATGGATGTAAAAGCAACAAGCAATGGCTTTTCACAAGCCCTCCAAAAATTGACGCTTTTTTTGGCAGATGCCTGCCGGGGTTCTTCCATAGATGGATGTAAAAGCAACAAGCAATGACTTTTCACAAGCCCTCCAAAAATTGACCCTTTTTTTTGGCAGATGCCTGCCGGGGTTCTTCCATACATGGATGTAAAAGCAACAAGCAATGGCTTTTCAGAAGCCCTCCAAAAATTGACGCTTTTTTTGGCAGATGCCTGCCGGGGTTCTTCCATAGATGGATGTAGAAGCAACAAGCAATGACTTTTCACAAGCCCTCCAAAAATTGACCCTTTTTTTTGGCAGATGCCTGCCGGGGTTCTTCCATACATGGATGTAAAAGCAACAAGCAATGGCTTTTCACAAGCCCTCCAAAAATTGACCCTTTTTTTGGCAGATGCCTGCCGGGGTTCTTCCATACATGGATGTAAAAGCAACAAGCAATGGCTTTTCACAAGCCCTCCAAAAATTGACCCTTTTTATTGGCAGATTCCTGCCGGGGTTCTTCCATACATGGATGTAAAAGCAACAAGCAATGGCTTTTCACAAGCCCTCCAAAAATTGACGCTTTTTTTGGCAGATGCCTGCCGGGGTTCTTCCATAGATGGATGTAGAAGCAACAAGCAATGACTTTTCACAAGCCCTCCAAAAATTGACGCTTTTTTTGGCAGATGCCTGCCGGGGTTCTTCCATACATGGATGTAGAAGCAACAAGCAATGACTTTTCACAAGCCCTCCAAAAATTGCCCCTTTTTTTTGGCAGATGCCTGCCGGGGTTCTTCCATACATGGATGTAAAAGCAACAAGCAATGGCTTTTCACAAGCCCTCCAAAAATTGACGCTTTTTTTGGCAGATGCCTGCCGGGGTTCTTCCATAGATGGATGTAGAAGCAACAAGCAATGACTTTTCACAAGCCCTCCAAAAATTGACCCTTTTTTTTGGCAGATGCCTGCCGGGGTTCTTCCATACATGGATGTAGAAGCAACAAGCAATGACTTTTCACAAGCCCTCCAAAAATTGCCCCTTTTTTTTGGCAGATGCCTGCCGGGGTTCTTCCATACATGGATGTAAAAGCAACAAGCAATGACTTTTCACAAGCCCTCCAAAAATTTACGCTTTTTTTTTCAGATGCCTGCCGGGGTTCTTCCATACATGGATGTAAAAGCAACAAGCAATGACTTTTTACAAGCCCTCCAAAAATTGACCCTTTTTTTTGGCAGATGCCTGCCGGGGTTCTTCCATACATGGATGTAAAAGCAACAAGCAATGGCTTTTCACAAGCCCCCCAAAAATTGACCCTTTTTATTGGCAGATGCCTGCCGGGGTTCTTCCATACATGGATGTAAAAGCAACAAGCAATGACTTTTCACAAGCCCTACAAAAATTGACCCTTTTTTTTGGCAGATGCCTGCCGGGGTTCTTCCATACATGGACATAAAAGCAACAAGCAATGGCTTTTCACAAGCCCTCCAAAAATTGACGCTTTTTTTGGCAGATGCCTGCCGGGGTTCTTCCATAGATGGATGTAAAAGCAACAAGCAATGACTTTTCACAAGCCCTCCAAAAATTGACCCTTTTTTTTGGCAGATGCCTGCCGGGGTTCTTCCATACATAAATGTAAAAGCAACAAGCAATGGCTTTTCACAAGCCCTCCAAAAATTGACGCTTTTTTTGGCAGATGCCTGCCGGGGTTCATCCATACATGGATGTAAAAGCAACAAGCAATGACTTTTCACAAGCCCTCCAAAAATGGACCCTTTTTTTTGGCAGAGGTCTGCCGGGGTTCTTCCATACATGGATGTAAAAGCAACAAGCAATGGCTTTTCACAAGCCCTCCAAAAATTGACGCTTTTTTTGGCAGATACCTGCCGGGGTTCTTCCATACATGGATGTAAAAGCAACAAGCAATGACTTTTCACAAGCCCTCCAAAAATTGACCCTTTTTTTTGGCAGATGCCTGCCGGGGTTCTTCCATACATGGATGTAAAAGCAACAAGCAATGGCTTTTCACAAGCCCTCCAAGAATTGACCCTTTTTTTGGCAGATGCCTGCCGGGGTTCTTCCATAGATGGATGTAAAAGCAACAAGCAATGACTTTTCACAGCCCTCCAAAAATTGACCCTTTTTTTTGGCAGATGCCTGCCGGGGTTCTTCCATACATGGATGTAAAAGCAACAAGCAATGACTTTTCACAAGCCCTCCAAAAATTGACCCTTTTTTTTGGCAGATGCCTGCCGGGGTTCTTCCATACATGGATGTAAAAGCAACAAGCAATGGCTTTTCACAAGCCCTCCAAAAATTGACGCTTTTTTTGGCAGATGCCTGCCGGGGTTCTTCCATAGATGGATGTAAAAGCAACAAGCAATGACTTTTCACAAGCCCTCCAAAAATTGACCTTTTTTATTGGCAGATGCCTGCCGGGGTTCTTCCATACATGGATGTAAAAGCAACAAGCAATGGCTTTTCACAAGCCCTCCAAAAATTGACGCTTTTTTTGGCAGATGCCTGCCGGGGTTCTTCCATAGATGGATGTAAAAGCAACAAGCAATGACTTTTCACAGCCCTCCAAAAATTGACCCTTTTTTTTAGCAGATGCCTGCCGGGGTTCTTCCATACATGGATGTAAAAGCAACAAGCAATGACTTTTCACAAGCCCTCCAAAAATTGACCCTTTTTTTTGGCAGATGCCTGCCGGGGTTCTTCCATACATGGATGTAAAAGCAACAAGCAATGGCTTTTCACAAGCCCTCCAAAAATTGACGCTTTTTTTGGCAGATGCCTGCCGGGGTTCTTCCATAGATGGATGTAAAAGCAACAAGCAATGACTTTTCACAAGCCCTCCAAAAATTGACCCTTTTTTTTGGAAGATGCCTGCCGGGGTTCTTCCATACATGGATGTAAAAGCAACAAGCAATGGCTTTTCACAAGCCCTCCAAAAATTGACGCTTTTTTTGGCAGATGCCTGCCGGGGTTCTTCCATAGATGGATGTAGAAGCAACAAGCAATGACTTTTCACAAGCCCTCCAAAAATGGACCCTTTTTTTTGGCAGATGCCTGCCGGGGTTCTTCCATACATGGATGTAAAAGCAACAAGCAATGGCTTTTTCACAAGCCCTCCAAAAATTGACGCTTTTTTTGGCAGATGCCTGCCGGGGTTCTTCCATAGATGGATGTAAAAGCAACAAGCAATGGCTTTTCACAAGCCCTCCAAAAATTGACCCTTTTTTTGGCAGATGCCTGCCGGGGTTCTTCCATACATGGATGTAAAAGCAACAAGCAATGGCTTTTCACAAGCCCTCCAAAAATTGACCTTTTTTATTGGCAGATGCCTGCCGGGGTTCTTCCATACATGGATGTAAAAGCAACAAGCAATGGCTTTTCACAAGCCCTCCAAAAATTGACCCTTTTTTTTGGCAGATGCCTGCCGGGGTTCTTCCATACATGGATGTAAAAGCAACAAGCAATGGCTTTTCACAAGCCCTCCAAGAATTTACCCTTTTTTTGGCAGATGCCTGCCGGGGTTCTTCCATAGATGGATGTAAAAGCAACAAGCAATGACTTTTCACAGCCCTCCAAAAATTGACCCTTTTTTTTGGCAGATGCCTGCCGGGGTTCTTCCATACATGGATGTAAAAGCAACAAGCAATGGCTTTTCACAAGCCCTCCAAGAATTGACCCTTTTTTTGGCAGATGCCTGCCGGGGTTCTTCCATACATGGATGTAAAAGCAACAAGCAATGGCTTTTCACAAGCCCTCCAAAAATTGACCCTTTTTTTTGGCAGATGCCTGCCGGGGTTCTTCCATACATGGATGTAAAAGCAACAAGCAATGGCTTTTCACAAGCCCTTCAAGAATTTACCCTTTTTTTGGCAGATGCCTGCCGGGGTTCTTCCATAGATGGATGTAAAAGCAACAAGCAATGACTTTTCACAGCCCTCCAAAAATTGACCCTTTTTTTTGGCAGATGCCTGCCGGGGTTCTTCCATACATGGATGTAAAAGCAACAAGCAATGGCTTTTCACAAGCCCTCCAAGAATTGACCCTTTTTTTGGCAGATGCCTGCCGGGGTTCTTCCATACATGGATGTAAAAGCAACAAGCAATGGCTTTTCACAAGCCCTCCAAAAATTGACCCTTTTTATTGGCAGATGCCTGCCGGGGTTCTTCCATACATGGATGTAAAAGCAACAAGCAATGACTTTTCACAAGCCCTCCAAAAATTGACCCTTTTTATTGGCAGATGCCTGCCGGGGTTCTTCCATACATGGATGTAAAAGCAACAAGCAATGGGTTTTCACAAGCCCTCCAAAAATTGACCCTTTTTATTGGCAGATGCCTGCCGGGGTTCTTCCATACATGGATGTAAAAGCAACAAGCAATGGCTTTTCACAAGCCCTCCAAAAATTGACCTTTTTTATTGGCAGATGCCTGCCGGGGTTCTTCCATACATGGATGTAAAAGCAACAAGCAATGGCTTTTCACAAGCCCTCCAAAAATTGACCCTTTTTTTGGCAGATGCCTGCCGGGGTTCTTCGATACATGGATGTAAAAGCAACAAGCAATGACTTTTCACAAGCCCTCCAAGAATTGACCCTTTTTTTGGCAGATGCCTGCCGGGGTTCTTCCATAGATGGATGTAAAAGCAACAAGCAATGACTTTTCACAGCCCTCCAAAAATTGACCCTTTTTTTTGGCAGATGCCTGCCGGGGTTCTTCCATACATGGATGTAAAAGCAACAAGCAATGACTTTTCACAAGCCCTCCAAAAATTGACCCTTTTTTTTGGCAGATGCCTGCCGGGGTTCTTCCATACATGGATGTAAAAGCAACAAGCAATGGCTTTTCACAAGCCCTCCAAAAATTGACGCTTTTTTTGGCAGATGCCTGCCGGGGTTCTTCCATAGATGGATGTAAAAGCAACAAGCAATGACTTTTCACAAGCCCTCCAAAAATTGACCCTTTTTTTTGGAAGATGCCTGCTGGGGTTCTTCCATACATGGATGTAAAAGCAACAAGCAATGGCTTTTCACAAGCCCTCCAAAAATTGACGCTTTTTTTGGCAGATGCCTGCCGGGGTTCTTCCATAGATGGATGTAGAAGCAACAAGCAATGACTTTTCACAAGCCCTCCAAAAATGGACCCTTTTTTTTGGCAGATGCCTGCCGGGGTTCTTCCATACATGGATGTAAAAGCAACAAGCAATGGCTTTTTCACAAGCCCTCCAAAAATTGACGCTTTTTTTGGCAGATGCCTGCCGGGGTTCTTCCATAGATGGATGTAAAAGCAACAAGCAATGGCTTTTCACAAGCCCTCCAAAAATTGACCCTTTTTTTGGCAGATGCCTGCCGGGGTTCTTCCATAGATGGATGTAAAAGCAACAAGCAATGACTTTTCACAAGCCCTCCAAAAATTGACGCTTTTTTTGGCAGATGCCTGCCGGGGTTCTTCCATACATGGATGTAAAAGCAACAAGCAATGACTTTTCACAAGCCCTCCAAAAATTGACCCTTTTTTTTGGCAGATGCCTGCCGGGGTTCTTCCATACATGGATGTAAAAGCAACAAGCAATGGCTTTTCACAAGCCCTCCAAAAATTGACGCTTTTTTTGGCAGATGCCTGCCGGGGTTCTTCCATACATGGATGTAAAAGCAACAAGCAATGGCTTTTCACAAGCCCTCCAAAAATTGACCCTTTTTATTGGCAGATGCCTGCCGGGGTTCTTCCATACATGGATGTAAAAGCAACAAGCAATGGCTTTTCACAAGCCCTCCAAAAATTTACCCTTTTTATTGGCAGATGCCTGCCGGGGTTCTTCCATACATGGATGTAAAAGCAACAAGCAATGGCTTTTCACAAGCCCTCCAAAAATTGACGCTTTTTTTGGCAGATGCCTGCCGGGGTTCTTCCATAGATGGATGTAGAAGCAACAAGCAATGACTTTTCACAAGCCCTCCAAAAATTGACCCTTTTTATTGGCAGATGCCTGCCGGGGTTCTTCCATACATGGATGTAAAAGCAACAAGCAATGGCTTTTCACAAGCCCTCCAAAAATTGACGCTTTTTTTGGCAGATGCCTGCCGGGGTTCTTCCATACATGGATGTAAAAGCAACAAGCAATGGCTTTTCACAAGCCCTCCAAAAATTGACCCTTTTTTTTGGCAGATGCCTGCCGGGGTTCTTCCATACATGGATGTAAAAGCAACAAGCAATGGCTTTTCACAAGCCCTCCAAAAATTGACCTTTTTTATTGGCAGATGCCTGCCGGGGTTCTTCCATACATGGATGTAAAAGCAACAAGCAATGGCTTTTCACAGCCCTCCAAAAATTGACCCTTTTTTTTGGCAGATGCCTGCCGGGGTTCTTCCATACATGGATGTAAAAGCAACAAGCAATGACTTTTCACAAGCCCTCCAAAAATTGACCCTTTTTTTTGGCAGATGCCTGCCGGGGTTCTTCCATACATGGATGTAAAAGCAACAAGCAATGGCTTTTCACAAGCCCTCCAAAAATTGACGCTTTTTTTGACAGATGCCTGCCGGGGTTCTTCCATAGATGGATGTAAAAGCAACAAGCAATGACTTTTCACAAGCCCTCCAAAAATTGACCCTTTTTTTTGGAAGATGCCTGCTGGGGTTCTTCCATACATGGATGTAAAAGCAACAAGCAATGGCTTTTCACAAGCCCTCCAAAAATTGACGCTTTTTTTGGCAGATGCCTGCCGGGGTTCTTCCATAGATGGATGTAGAAGCAACAAGCAATGACTTTTCACAAGCCCTCCAAAAATGGACCCTTTTTTTTGGCAGATGCCTGCCGGGGTTCTTCCATACATGGATGTAAAAGCAACAAGCAATGGCTTTTTCACAAGCCCTCCAAAAATTGACGCTTTTTTTGGCAGATGCCTGCCGGGGTTCTTCCATAGATGGATGTAAAAGCAACAAGCAATGGCTTTTCACAAGCCCTCCAAAAATTGACCCTTTTTTTGGCAGATGCCTGCCGGGGTTCTTCCATAGATGGATGTAAAAGCAACAAGCAATGACTTTTCACAAGCCCTCCAAAAATTGACGCTTTTTTTGGCAGATGCCTGCCGGGGTTCTTCCATACATGGATGTAAAAGCAACAAGCAATGGCTTTTCACAAGCCCTCCAAAAATTGACGCTTTTTTTGGCAGATGCCTGCCGGGGTTCTTCCATACATGGATGTAAAAGCAACAAGCAATGGCTTTTCACAAGCCCTCCAAAAATTGACCCTTTTTATTGGCAGATGCCTGCCGGGGTTCTTCCATACATGGATGTAAAAGCAACAAGCAATGGCTTTTCACAAGCCCTCCAAAAATTTACCCTTTTTATTGGCAGATGCCTGCCGGGGTTCTTCCATACATGGATGTAAAAGCAACAAGCAATGGCTTTTCACAAGCCCTCCAAAAATTGACGCTTTTTTTGGCAGATGCCTGCCGGGGTTCTTCCATAGATGGATGTAGAAGCAACAAGCAATGACTTTTCACAAGCCCTCCAAAAATTGACCCTTTTTATTGGCAGATGCCTGCCGGGGTTCTTCCATACATGGATGTAAAAGCAACAAGCAATGGCTTTTCACAAGCCCTCCAAAAATTGACGCTTTTTTTGGCAGATGCCTGCCGGGGTTCTTCCATACATGGATGTAAAAGCAACAAGCAATGGCTTTTCACAAGCCCTCCAAAAATTGACCCTTTTTTTTGGCAGATGCCTGCCGGGTTCTTCCATACATGGATGTAAAAGCAACAAGCAATGGCTTTTCACAAGCCCTCCAAAAATTGACCTTTTTTATTGGCAGATGCCTGCCGGGGTTCTTCCATACATGGATGTAAAAGCAACAAGCAATGGCTTTTCACAAGCCCTCCAAAAATTGACCCTTTTTTTTGGCAAATGCCTGCCGGGGTTCTTCCATACATGGATGTAAAAGCAACAAGCAATGGCTTTTCACAAGCCCTCCAAAAATTGACCCTTTTTTTTGGCAGATGCCTGCCGGGGTTCTTCCATACATGGATGTAAAAGCAACAAGCAATGGCTTTTCACAAGCCCTCCAAAAATTGACGCTTTTTTTGGCAGATGCCTGCCGGGGTTCTTCCATAGATGGATGTAAAAGCAACAAGCAATGACTTTTCACAAGCCCTCCAAAAATTGACCCTTTTTTTGGCAGATGCCTGCCGGGGTTCTTCCATAGATGGATGTAGAAGCAACAAGCAATGACTTTTCACAAGCCCTCCAAAAATTGACCCTTTTTTTTGGCAGATGCCTGCCGGGGTTCTTCCATACATGGATGTAAAAGCAACAAGCAATGGCTTTTCACAAGCCCTCCAAAAATTGACCCTTTTTTTGGCAGATGCCTGCCGGGGTTCTTCCATACATGGATGTAAAAGCAACAAGCAATGGCTTTTCACAAGCCCTCCAAAAATTGACCCTTTTTATTGGCAGATGCCTGCCGGGGTTCTTCCATACATGGATGTAAAAGCAACAAGCAATGGCTTTTCACAAGCCCTCCAAAAATTGACGCTTTTTTTGGCAGATGCCTGCCGGGGTTCTTCCATAGATGGATGTAGAAGCATAAAGCAATGACTTTTCACAAGCCCTCCAAAAATTGACGCTTTTTTTGGCAGATGCCTGCCGGGGTTCTTCCATACATGGATGTAGAAGCAACAAGCAATGACTTTTCACAAGCCCTCCAAAAATTGCCCCTTTTTTTTGGCAGATGCCTGCCGGGGTTCTTCCATACATGGATGTAAAAGCAACAAGCAATGGCTTTTCACAAGCCCTCCAAAAATTGACGCTTTTTTTGGCAGATGCCTGCCGGGGTTCTTCCATAGATGGATGTAGAAGCAACAAGCAATGACTTTTCACAAGCCCTCCAAAAATTGACCCTTTTTTTTGGCAGATGCCTGCCGGGGTTCTTCCATACATGGATGTAAAAGCAACAAGCAATGGCTTTTCACAAGCCCTCCAAAAATTGACCCTTTTTATTGGCAGATGCCTGCCGGGGTTCTTCCATACATGGATGTAAAAGCAACAAGCAATGACTTTTCACAAGCCCTCCAAAAATTGCCCCTTTTTTTTGGCAGATGCCTGCCGGGGTTCTTCCATACATGGATGTAAAAGCAAGAAGCAATGGCTTTTTCACAAGCCCTCCAAAAATTGACGCTTTTTTTGGCAGATGCCTGCCGGGGTTCTTCCATAGATGGATGTAAAAGCAACAAGCAATGGCTTTTCACAAGCCCTCCAAAAATTGACCCTTTTTTTGGCAGATGCCTGCCGGGGTTCTTCCATAGATGGATGTAAAAGCAACAAGCAATGACTTTTCACAAGCCCTCCAAAAATTGACGCTTTTTTGGCAGATGCCTGCCGGGGTTCTTCCATACATGGATGTAAAAGCAACAAGCAATGACTTTTCACAAGCCCTCCAAAAATTGACCCTTTTTTTTGGCAGATGCCTGCCGGGGTTCTTCCATACATGGATGTAAAAGCAACAAGCAATGGCTTTTCACAAGCCCTCCAAAAATTGACGCTTTTTTTGGCAGATGCCTGCCGGGGTTCTTCCATACATGGATGTAAAAGCAACAAGCAATGGCTTTTCACAAGCCCTCCAAAAATTGACCCTTTTTATTGGCAGATGCCTGCCGGGGTTCTTCCATACATGGATGTAAAAGCAACAAGCAATGGCTTTTCACAAGCCCTCCAAAAATTTACCCTTTTTATTGGCAGATGCCTGCCGGGGTTCTTCCATACATGGATGTAAAAGCAACAAGCAATGGCTTTTCACAAGCCCTCCAAAAATTGACGCTTTTTTTGGCAGATGCCTGCCGGGGTTCTTCCATAGATGGATGTAGAAGCAACAAGCAATGACTTTTCACAAGCCCTCCAAAAATTGACCCTTTTTATTGGCAGATGCCTGCCGGGGTTCTTCCATACATGGATGTAAAAGCAACAAGCAATGGCTTTTCACAAGCCCTCCAAAAATTGACGCTTTTTTTTGGCAGATGCCTGCCGGGGTTCTTCCATACATGGATGTAAAAGCAACAAGCAATGGCTTTTCACAAGCCCTCCAAAAATTGACCCTTTTTTTTGGCAGATGCCTGCCGGGGTTCTTCCATACATGGATGTAAAAGCAACAAGCAATGGCTTTTCACAAGCCCTCCAAAAATTGACCTTTTTTATTGGCAGATGCCTGCCGGGGTTCTTCCATACATGGATGTAAAAGCAACAAGCAATGGCTTTTCACAGCCCTCCAAAAATTGACCCTTTTTTTTGGCAGATGCCTGCCGGGGTTCTTCCATACATGGATGTAAAAGCAACAAGCAATGACTTTTCACAAGCCCTCCAAAAATTGACCCTTTTTTTTGGCAGATGCCTGCCGGGGTTCTTCCATACATGGATGTAAAAGCAACAAGCAATGGCTTTTCACAAGCCCTCCAAAAATTGACGCTTTTTTTGGCAGATGCCTGCCGGGGTTCTTCCATAGATGGATGTAAAAGCAACAAGCAATGACTTTTCACAAGCCCTCCAAAAATTGACCCTTTTTTTTGGAAGATGCCTGCTGGGGTTCTTCCATACATGGATGTAAAAGCAACAAGCAATGGCTTTTCACAAGCCCTCCAAAAATTGACGCTTTTTTTGGCAGATGCCTGCCGGGGTTCTTCCATAGATGGATGTAGAAGCAACAAGCAATGACTTTTCACAAGCCCTCCAAAAATGGACCCTTTTTTTTGGCAGATGCCTGCCGGGGTTCTTCCATACATGGATGTAAAAGCAACAAGCAATGGCTTTTTCACAAGCCCTCCAAAAATTGACGCTTTTTTTGGCAGATGCCTGCCGGGGTTCTTCCATAGATGGATGTAAAAGCAACAAGCAATGGCTTTTCACAAGCCCTCCAAAAATTGACCCTTTTTTTGGCAGATGCCTGCCGGGGTTCTTCCATAGATGGATGTAAAAGCAACAAGCAATGACTTTTCACAAGCCCTCCAAAAATTGACGCTTTTTTTGGCAGATGCCTGCCGGGGTTCTTCCATACATGGATGTAAAAGCAACAAGCAATGACTTTTCACAAGCCCTCCAAAAATTGACCCTTTTTTTTGGCAGATGCCTGCCGGGGTTCTTCCATACATGGATGTAAAAGCAACAAGCAATGGCTTTTCACAAGCCCTCCAAAAATTGACGCTTTTTTTGGCAGATGCCTGCCGGGGTTCTTCCATACATGGATGTAAAAGCAACAAGCAATGGCTTTTCACAAGCCCTCCAAAAATTGACCCTTTTTATTGGCAGATGCCTGCCGGGGTTCTTCCATACATGGATGTAAAAGCAACAAGCAATGGCTTTTCACAAGCCCTCCAAAAATTTACCCTTTTTATTGGCAGATGCCTGCCGGGGTTCTTCCATACATGGATGTAAAAGCAACAAGCAATGGCTTTTCACAAGCCCTCCAAAAATTGACGCTTTTTTTGGCAGATGCCTGCCGGGGTTCTTCCATAGATGGATGTAGAAGCAACAAGCAATGACTTTTCACAAGCCCTCCAAAAATTGACCCTTTTTATTGGCAGATGCCTGCCGGGGTTCTTCCATACATGGATGTAAAAGCAACAAGCAATGGCTTTTCACAAGCCCTCCAAAAATTGACGCTTTTTTTGGCAGATGCCTGCCGGGGTTCTTCCATACATGGATGTAAAAGCAACAAGCAATGGCTTTTCACAAGCCCTCCAAAAATTGACCCTTTTTTTTGGCAGATGCCTGCCGGGGTTCTTCCATACATGGATGTAAAAGCAACAAGCAATGGCTTTTCACAAGCCCTCCAAAAATTGACCTTTTTTATTGGCAGATGCCTGCCGGGGTTCTTCCATACATGGATGTAAAAGCAACAAGCAATGGCTTTTCACAAGCCCTCCAAAAATTGACCCTTTTTTTTGGCAAATGCCTGCCGGGGTTCTTCCATACATGGATGTAAAAGCAACAAGCAATGGCTTTTCACAAGCCCTCCAAAAATTGACCCTTTTTTTTGGCAGATGCCTGCCGGGGTTCTTCCATACATGGATGTAAAAGCAACAAGCAATGGCTTTTCACAAGCCCTCCAAAAATTGACGCTTTTTTTGGCAGATGCCTGCCGGGGTTCTTCCATAGATGGATGTAAAAGCAACAAGCAATGACTTTTCACAAGCCCTCCAAAAATTGACCCTTTTTTTTGGCAGATGCCTGCCGGGGTTCTTCCATACATGGATGTAAAAGCAACAAGCAATGGCTTTTCACAAGCCCTCCAAAAATTGACGCTTTTTTTGGCAGATGCCTGCCGGGGTTCTTCCATAGATGGATGTAGAAGCAACAAGCAATGACTTTTCACAAGCCCTCCAAAAATTGACCCTTTTTTTTGGCAGATGCCTGCCGGGGTTCTTCCATACATGGATGTAAAAGCAACAAGCAATGGCTTTTCACAAGCCCTCCAAAAATTGACCCTTTTTTTGGCAGATGCCTGCCGGGGTTCTTCCATACATGGATGTAAAAGCAACAAGCAATGGCTTTTCACAAGCCCTCCAAAAATTGACCCTTTTTATTGGCAGATGCCTGCCGGGGTTCTTCCATACATGGATGTAAAAGCAACAAGCAATGGCTTTTCACAAGCCCTCAAAAAATTGACGCTTTTTTTGGCAGATGCCTGCCGGGGTTCTTCCATAGATGGATGTAGAAGCAACAAGCAATGACTTTTCACAAGCCCTCCAAAAATTGACGCTTTTTTTGGCAGATGCCTGCCGGGGTTCTTCCATACATGGATGTAGAAGCAACAAGCAATGACTTTTCACAAGCCCTCCAAAAATTGCCCCTTTTTTTTGGCAGATGCCTGCCGGGGTTCTTCCATACATGGATGTAAAAGCAACAAGCAATGGCTTTTCACAAGCCCTCCAAAAATTGACGCTTTTTTTGGCAGATGCCTGCCGGGGTTCTTCCATAGATGGATGTAGAAGCAACAAGCAATGACTTTTCACAAGCCCTCCAAAAATTGACCCTTTTTTTTGGCAGATGCCTGCCGGGGTTCTTCCATACATGGATGTAAAAGCAACAAGCAATGACTTTTCACAAGCCCTCCAAAAATTGCCCCTTTTTTTTGGCAGATGCCTGCCGGGGTTCTTCCATACATGGATGTAAAAGCAAGAAGCAATGGCTTTTCACAAGCCCTCCAAAAATTTACGCTTTTTTTTTCAGATGCCTGCCGGGGTTCTTCCATACATGGATGTAAAAGCAACAAGCAATGACTTTTTACAAGCCCTCCAAAAATTGACCCTTTTTTTTGGCAGATGCCTGCCGGGGTTCTTCCATACATGGATGTAAAAGCAACAAGCAATGGCTTTTCACAAGCCCTCCAAAAATTGACCCTTTTTATTGGCAGATGCCTGCCGGGGTTCTTCCATACATGGATGTAAAAGCAACAAGCAATGACTTTTCACAAGCCCTACAAAAATTGACCCTTTTTTTTGGCAGATGCCTGCCGGGGTTCTTCCATACATGGACATAAAAGCAACAAGCAATGGCTTTTCACAAGCCCTCCAAAAATTGACGCTTTTTTTGGCAGATGCCTGCCGGGGTTCTTCCATACATGGATGTAAAAGCAACAAGCAATGACTTTTCACAAGCCCTCCAAAAATTGCCCCTTTTTTTTGGCAGATGCCTGCCGGGGTTCTTCCATACATGGATGTAAAAGCAAGAAGCAATGGCTTTTCACAAGCCCTCCAAAAATTTACGCTTTTTTTTTCAGATGCCTGACGGGGTTCTTCCATACATGGACATAAAAGCAACAAGCAATGGCTTTTCACAAGCCCTCCAAAAATTGACGCTTTTTTTGGCAGATGCCTGCCGGGGTTCTTCCATAGATGGATGTAAAAGCAACAAGCAATGACTTTTCACAAGCCCTCCAAAAATTGACCCTTTTTTTTGGCAGATGCCTGCCGGGGTTCTTCCATACATAAATGTAAAAGCAACAAGCAATGGCTTTTCACAAGCCCTCCAAAAATTGACGCTTTTTTTGGCAGATGCCTGCCGGGGTTCATCCATACATGGATGTAAAAGCAACAAGCAATGACTTTTCACAAGCCCTCCAAAAATTGACCCTTTTTTTTGGCAGATGCCTGCCGGGGTTCTTCCATACATGGATGTAAAAGCAACAAGCAATGGCTTTTCACAAGCCCTCCAAAAATTGACGCTTTTTTTGGCAGATGCCTGCCGGGGTTCTTCCATAGATGGATGTAAAAGCAACAAGCAATGACTTTTCACAAGCCCTCCAAAAATTGACCCTTTTTTTTGGCAGATGCCTGCCGGGGTTCTTCCATACATAAATGTAAAAGCAACAAGCAATGGCTTTTCACAAGCCCTCCAAAAATTGACGCTTTTTTTGGCAGATGCCTGCCGGGGTTCTTCCATAGATGGATGTAGAAGCAACAAGCAATGACTTTTCACAAGCCCTCCAAAAATTGACCCTTTTTATTGGCAGATGCCTGCCGGGGTTCTTCCATACATGGATGTAAAAGCAACAAGCAATGGCTTTTCACAAGCCCTCCAAAAATTGACGCTTTTTTTGGCAGATGCCTGCCGGGGTTCTTCCATACATGGATGTAAAAGCAACAAGCAATGGCTTTTCACAAGCCCTCCAAAAATTGACCCTTTTTTTTGGCAGATGCCTGCCGGGGTTCTTCCATACATGGATGTAAAAGCAACAAGCAATGGCTTTTCACAAGCCCTCCAAAAATTGACCTTTTTTATTGGCAGATGCCTGCCGGGGTTCTTCCATACATGGATGTAAAAGCAACAAGCAATGGCTTTTCACAAGCCCTCCAAAAATTGACCCTTTTTTTTGGCAGATGCCTGCCGGGGTTCTTCCATACATGGATGTAAAAGCAACAAGCAATGGCTTTTCACAAGCCCTCCAAAAATTGACGCTTTTTTTGGCAGATGCCTGCCGGGGTTCTTCCATAGATGGATGTAAAAGCAACAAGCAATGACTTTTCACAAGCCCTCCAAAAATTGACCCTTTTTTTTGGCAGATGCCTGCCGGGGTTCTTCCATACATGGATGTAAAAGCAACAAGCAATGGCTTTTCACAAGCCCTCCAAAAATTGACGCTTTTTTTGGCAGATGCCTGCCGGGGTTCTTCCATAGATGGATGTAGAAGCAACAAGCAATGACTTTTCACAAGCCCTCCAAAAATTGACCCTTTTTTTTGGCAGATGCCTGCCGGGGTTCTTCCATACATGGATGTAAAAGCAACAAGCAATGGCTTTTCACAAGCCCTCCAAAAATTGACCCTTTTTTTGGCAGATGCCTGCCGGGGTTCTTCCATACATGGATGTAAAAGCAACAAGCAATGGCTTTTCACAAGCCCTCCAAAAATTGACCCTTTTTATTGGCAGATGCCTGCCGGGGTTCTTCCATACATGGATGTAAAAGCAACAAGCAATGGCTTTTCACAAGCCCTCAAAAAATTGACGCTTTTTTTGGCAGATGCCTGCCGGGGTTCTTCCATAGATGGATGTAGAAGCAACAAGCAATGACTTTTCACAAGCCCTCCAAAAATTGACGCTTTTTTTGGCAGATGCCTGCCGGGGTTCTTCCATACATGGATGTAGAAGCAACAAGCAATGACTTTTCACAAGCCCTCCAAAAATTGCCCCTTTTTTTTGGCAGATGCCTGCCGGGGTTCTTCCATACATGGATGTAAAAGCAACAAGCAATGGCTTTTCACAAGCCCTCCAAAAATTGACGCTTTTTTTGGCAGATGCCTGCCGGGGTTCTTCCATAGATGGATGTAGAAGCAACAAGCAATGACTTTTCACAAGCCCTCCAAAAATTGACCCTTTTTTTTGGCAGATGCCTGCCGGGGTTCTTCCATACATGGATGTAAAAGCAACAAGCAATGGCTTTTCACAAGCCCTCCAAAAATTGACCCTTTTTATTGGCAGATGCCTGCCGGGGTTCTTCCATACATGGATGTAAAAGCAACAAGCAATGACTTTTCACAAGCCCTCCAAAAATTGCCCCTTTTTTTTGGCAGATGCCTGCCGGGGTTCTTCCATACATGGATGTAAAAGCAAGAAGCAATGGCTTTTCACAAGCCCTCCAAAAATTTACGCTTTTTTTTTCAGATGCCTGCCGGGGTTCTTCCATACATGGATGTAAAAGCAACAAGCAATGACTTTTTACAAGCCCTCCAAAAATTGACCCTTTTTTTTGGCAGATGCCTGCCGGGGTTCTTCCATACATGGATGTAAAAGCAACAAGCAATGGCTTTTCACAAGCCCTCCAAAAATTGACCCTTTTTATTGGCAGATGCCTGCCGGGGTTCTTCCATACATGGATGTAAAAGCAACAAGCAATGACTTTTCACAAGCCCTACAAAAATTGACCCTTTTTTTTGGCAGATGCCTGCCGGGGTTCTTCCATACATGGACATAAAAGCAACAAGCAATGGCTTTTCACAAGCCCTCCAAAAATTGACGCTTTTTTTGGCAGATGCCTGCCGGGGTTCTTCCATAGATGGATGTAGAAGCAACAAGCAATGACTTTTCACAAGCCCTCCAAAAATTGACCCTTTTTTTTGGCAGATGCCTGCCGGGGTTCTTCCATACATGGATGTAAAAGCAACAAGCAATGGCTTTTCACAAGCCCTCCAAAAATTGACCCTTTTTATTGGCAGATGCCTGCCGGGGTTCTTCCATACATGGATGTAAAAGCAACAAGCAATGACTTTTCACAAGCCCTCCAAAAATTGCCCCTTTTTTTTGGCAGATGCCTGCCGGGGTTCTTCCATACATGGATGTAAAAGCAAGAAGCAATGGCTTTTCACAAGCCCTCCAAAAATTTACGCTTTTTTTTTCAGATGCCTGCCGGGGTTCTTCCATACATGGACATAAAAGCAACAAGCAATGGCTTTTCACAAGCCCTCCAAAAATTGACGCTTTTTTGGGCAGATGCCTGCCGGGGTTCTTCCATAGATGGATGTAAAAGCAACAAGCAATGACTTTTCACAAGCCCTCCAAAAATTGACCCTTTTTTTTGGCAGATGCCTGCCGGGGTTCTTCCATACATAAATGTAAAAGCAACAAGCAATGGCTTTTCACAAGCCCTCCAAAAATTGACGCTTTTTTTGGCAGATGCCTGCCGGGGTTCATCCATACATGGATGTAAAAGCAACAAGCAATGACTTTTCACAAGCCCTCCAAAAATGGACCCTTTTTTTTGGCAGATGCCTGCCGGGGTTCTTCCATAGATGGATGTAAAAGCAACAAGCAATGGCTTTTCACAAGCCCTCCAAAAATTGACGCTTTTTTTGGCAGATGCCTGCCGGGGTTCTTCCATAGATGGATGTAAAAGCAACAAGCAATAGCTTTTCACAAGCCCTCCAAAAATTGACCCTTTTTTTTGGCAGATGCCTGCCGGGGTTCTTCCATACATGGATGTAAAAGCAACAAGCAATGGCTTTTCACAAGCCCTCCAAAAATTGACGCTTTTTTTGGCAGATGCCTGCCGGGGTTCTTCCATACATGGATGTAAAAGCAACAAGCAATGGCTTTTCACAAGCCCTCCAAAAATGGACCCTTTTTTTTGGCAGAGGTCTGCCGGGGTTCTTCCATACATGGATGTAAAAGCAACAAGCAATGGCTTTTCACAAGCCCTCCAAAAATGGACCCTTTTTTTTGGCAGAGGTCTGCCGGGGTTCTTCCATACATGGATGTAAAAGCAACAAGCAATGACTTTTCACAAGCCCTCCAAAAATGGACCCTTTTTTTGGCAGATGCCTGCCGGGGTTCTTCCATACATGGATGTAAAAGCAACAAGCAATGACTTTTCACAAGCCCTCCAAAAATTTACTCTTTTTATTGGCAGATGCCTGCCGGGGTTCTTCCATACATGGATGTAAAAGCAACAAGCAATGGCTTTTCACAAGCCCTCCAAAAATTTACTCTTTTTATTGGCAGATGCCTGCCGGGGTTCTTCCATAGATGGATGTAAAAGCAACAAGCAATAGCTTTTCACAAGCCCTCCAAAAATTGACGCTTTTTTTGGCAGATGCCTGCCGGGGTTCTTCCATAGATGGATGTAAAAGCAACAAGCAATGGCTTTTCACAAGCCCTCCAAAAATTGACGCTTTTTTTGGCAGATGCCTGCCGGGGTTCTTCCATAGATGGATGTAAAAGCAACAAGCAATGACTTTTCACAAGCCCTCCAAAAATTGACCCTTTTTTTTGGAAGATGCCTGCTGGGGTTCTTCCATACATGGATGTAAAAGCAACAAGCAATGGCTTTTCACAAGCCCTCCAAAAATTGACGCTTTTTTTGGCAGATGCCTGCCGGGGTTCTTCCATAGATGGATGTAGAAGCAACAAGCAATGACTTTTCACAAGCCCTCCAAAAATGGACCCTTTTTTTTGGCAGATGCCTGCCGGGGTTCTTCCATACATGGATGTAAAAGCAACAAGCAATGGCTTTTTCACAAGCCCTCCAAAAATTGACGCTTTTTTTGGCAGATGCCTGCCGGGGTTCTTCCATAGATGGATGTAAAAGCAACAAGCAATGGCTTTTCACAAGCCCTCCAAAAATTGACCCTTTTTTTGGCAGATGCCTGCCGGGGTTCTTCCATAGATGGATGTAAAAGCAACAAGCAATGACTTTTCACAAGCCCTCCAAAAATTGACGCTTTTTTTGGCAGATGCCTGCCGGGGTTCTTCCATACATGGATGTAAAAGCAACAAGCAATGACTTTTCACAAGCCCTCCAAAAATTGACCCTTTTTTTTGGCAGATGCCTGCCGGGGTTCTTCCATACATGGATGTAAAAGCAACAAGCAATGGCTTTTCACAAGCCCTCCAAAAATTGACGCTTTTTTTGGCAGATGCCTGCCGGGGTTCTTCCATACATGGATGTAAAAGCAACAAGCAATGGCTTTTCACAAGCCCTCCAAAAATTGACCCTTTTTATTGGCAGATGCCTGCCGGGGTTCTTCCATACATGGATGTAAAAGCAACAAGCAATGGCTTTTCACAAGCCCTCCAAAAATTTACCCTTTTTATTGGCAGATGCCTGCCGGGGTTCTTCCATACATGGATGTAAAAGCAACAAGCAATGGCTTTTCACAAGCCCTCCAAAAATTGACGCTTTTTTTGGCAGATGCCTGCCGGGGTTCTTCCATAGATGGATGTAGAAGCAACAAGCAATGACTTTTCACAAGCCCTCCAAAAATTGACCCTTTTTATTGGCAGATGCCTGCCGGGGTTCTTCCATACATGGATGTAAAAGCAACAAGCAATGGCTTTTCACAAGCCCTCCAAAAATTGACGCTTTTTTTGGCAGATGCCTGCCGGGGTTCTTCCATACATGGATGTAAAAGCAACAAGCAATGGCTTTTCACAAGCCCTCCAAAAATTGACCCTTTTTTTTGGCAGATGCCTGCCGGGGTTCTTCCATACATGGATGTAAAAGCAACAAGCAATGGCTTTTCACAAGCCCTCCAAAAATTGACCTTTTTTATTGGCAGATGCCTGCCGGGGTTCTTCCATACATGGATGTAAAAGCAACAAGCAATGGCTTTTCACAGCCCTCCAAAAATTGACCCTTTTTTTTGGCAGATGCCTGCCGGGGTTCTTCCATACATGGATGTAAAAGCAACAAGCAATGACTTTTCACAAGCCCTCCAAAAATTGACCCTTTTTTTTGGCAGATGCCTGCCGGGGTTCTTCCATACATGGATGTAAAAGCAACAAGCAATGGCTTTTCACAAGCCCTCCAAAAATTGACGCTTTTTTTGACAGATGCCTGCCGGGGTTCTTCCATAGATGGATGTAAAAGCAACAAGCAATGACTTTTCACAAGCCCTCCAAAAATTGACCCTTTTTTTTGGAAGATGCCTGCTGGGGTTCTTCCATACATGGATGTAAAAGCAACAAGCAATGGCTTTTCACAAGCCCTCCAAAAATTGACGCTTTTTTTGGCAGATGCCTGCCGGGGTTCTTCCATAGATGGATGTAAAAGCAACAAGCAATGGCTTTTTCACAAGCCCTCCAAAAATTGACGCTTTTTTTGGCAGATGCCTGCCGGGGTTCTTCCATAGATGGATGTAAAAGCAACAAGCAATGGCTTTTCACAAGCCCTCCAAAAATTGACCCTTTTTTTGGCAGATGCCTGCCGGGGTTCTTCCATAGATGGATGTAAAAGCAACAAGCAATGACTTTTCACAAGCCCTCCAAAAATTGACGCTTTTTTTGGCAGATGCCTGCCGGGGTTCTTCCATAGATGGATGTAAAAGCAACAAGCAATGGCTTTTCACAAGCCCTCCAAAAATTGACCCTTTTTTTGGCAGATGCCTGCCGGGGTTCTTCCATAGATGGATGTAAAAGCAACAAGCAATGACTTTTCACAAGCCCTCCAAAAATTGACGCTTTTTTTGGCAGATGCCTGCCGGGGTTCTTCCATACATGGATGTAAAAGCAACAAGCAATGGCTTTTCACAAGCCCTCCAAAAATTGACGCTTTTTTTGGCAGATGCCTGCCGGGGTTCTTCCATACATGGATGTAAAAGCAACAAGCAATGGCTTTTCACAAGCCCTCCAAAAATTGACCCTTTTTATTGGCAGATGCCTGCCGGGGTTCTTCCATACATGGATGTAAAAGCAACAAGCAATGGCTTTTCACAAGCCCTCCAAAAATTTACCCTTTTTATTGGCAGATGCCTGCCGGGGTTCTTCCATACATGGATGTAAAAGCAACAAGCAATGGCTTTTCACAAGCCCTCCAAAAATTGACGCTTTTTTTGGCAGATGCCTGCCGGGGTTCTTCCATAGATGGATGTAGAAGCAACAAGCAATGACTTTTCACAAGCCCTCCAAAAATTGACCCTTTTTATTGGCAGATGCCTGCCGGGGTTCTTCCATACATGGATGTAAAAGCAACAAGCAATGGCTTTTCACAAGCCCTCCAAAAATTGACGCTTTTTTTGGCAGATGCCTGCCGGGGTTCTTCCATACATGGATGTAAAAGCAACAAGCAATGGCTTTTCACAAGCCCTCCAAAAATTGACCCTTTTTTTTGGCAGATGCCTGCCGGGTTCTTCCATACATGGATGTAAAAGCAACAAGCAATGGCTTTTCACAAGCCCTCCAAAAATTGACCTTTTTTATTGGCAGATGCCTGCCGGGGTTCTTCCATACATGGATGTAAAAGCAACAAGCAATGGCTTTTCACAAGCCCTCCAAAAATTGACCCTTTTTTTTGGCAAATGCCTGCCGGGGTTCTTCCATACATGGATGTAAAAGCAACAAGCAATGGCTTTTCACAAGCCCTCCAAAAATTGACCCTTTTTTTTGGCAGATGCCTGCCGGGGTTCTTCCATACATGGATGTAAAAGCAACAAGCAATGGCTTTTCACAAGCCCTCCAAAAATTGACGCTTTTTTTGGCAGATGCCTGCCGGGGTTCTTCCATAGATGGATGTAAAAGCAACAAGCAATGACTTTTCACAAGCCCTCCAAAAATTGACCCTTTTTTTGGCAGATGCCTGCCGGGGTTCTTCCATAGATGGATGTAGAAGCAACAAGCAATGACTTTTCACAAGCCCTCCAAAAATTGACCCTTTTTTTTGGCAGATGCCTGCCGGGGTTCTTCCATACATGGATGTAAAAGCAACAAGCAATGGCTTTTCACAAGCCCTCCAAAAATTGACCCTTTTTTTGGCAGATGCCTGCCGGGGTTCTTCCATACATGGATGTAAAAGCAACAAGCAATGGCTTTTCACAAGCCCTCCAAAAATTGACCCTTTTTATTGGCAGATGCCTGCCGGGGTTCTTCCATACATGGATGTAAAAGCAACAAGCAATGGCTTTTCACAAGCCCTCCAAAAATTGACGCTTTTTTTGGCAGATGCCTGCCGGGGTTCTTCCATAGATGGATGTAGAAGCAACAAGCAATGACTTTTCACAAGCCCTCCAAAAATTGACGCTTTTTTTGGCAGATGCCTGCCGGGGTTCTTCCATACATGGATGTAGAAGCAACAAGCAATGACTTTTCACAAGCCCTCCAAAAATTGCCCCTTTTTTTTGGCAGATGCCTGCCGGGGTTCTTCCATACATGGATGTAAAAGCAACAAGCAATGGCTTTTCACAAGCCCTCCAAAAATTGACCCTTTTTTTGGCAGATGCCTGCCGGGGTTCTTCCATAGATGGATGTAGAAGCAACAAGCAATGACTTTTCACAAGCCCTCCAAAAATTGACCCTTTTTTTTGGCAGATGCCTGCCGGGGTTCTTCCATACATGGATGTAAAAGCAACAAGCAATGGCTTTTCACAAGCCCTCCAAAAATTGACCCTTTTTATTGGCAGATGCCTGCCGGGGTTCTTCCATACATGGATGTAAAAGCAACAAGCAATGACTTTTCACAAGCCCTCCAAAAATTGCCCCTTTTTTTTGGCAGATGCCTGCCGGGGTTCTTCCATACATGGATGTAAAAGCAAGAAGCAATGGCTTTTCACAAGCCCTCCAAAAATTTACGCTTTTTTTTTCAGATGCCTGCCGGGGTTCTTCCATACATGGATGTAAAAGCAACAAGCAATGACTTTTTACAAGCCCTCCAAAAATTGACCCTTTTTTTTGGCAGATGCCTGCCGGGGTTCTTCCATACATGGATGTAAAAGCAACAAGCAATGGCTTTTCACAAGCCCTCCAAAAATTGACCCTTTTTATTGGCAGATGCCTGCCGGGGTTCTTCCATACATGGATGTAAAAGCAACAAGCAATGACTTTTCACAAGCCCTACAAAAATTGACCCTTTTTTTTGGCAGATGCCTGCCGGGGTTCTTCCATACATGGACATAAAAGCAACAAGCAATGGCTTTTCACAAGCCCTCCAAAAATTGACGCTTTTTTTGGCAGATGCCTGCCGGGGTTCTTCCATAGATGGATGTAGAAGCAACAAGCAATGACTTTTCACAAGCCCTCCAAAAATTGACCCTTTTTTTTGGCAGATGCCTGCCGGGGTTCTTCCATACATGGATGTAAAAGCAACAAGCAATGGCTTTTCACAAGCCCTCCAAAAATTGACCCTTTTTATTGGCAGATGCCTGCCGGGGTTCTTCCATACATGGATGTAAAAGCAACAAGCAATGACTTTTCACAAGCCCTCCAAAAATTGCCCCTTTTTTTTGGCAGATGCCTGCCGGGGTTCTTCCATACATGGATGTAAAAGCAAGAAGCAATGGCTTTTCACAAGCCCTCCAAAAATTGACGCTTTTTTTGGCAGATGCCTGCCGGGGTTCTTCCATAGATGGATGTAAAAGCAACAAGCAATGACTTTTCACAAGCCCTCCAAAAATGGACCCTTTTTTTTGGCAGATGCCTGCCGGGGTTCTTCCATAGATGGATGTAAAAGCAACAAGCAATGGCTTTTCACAAGCCCTCCAAAAATTGACGCTTTTTTTGGCAGATGCCTGCCGGGGTTCTTCCATAGATGGATGTAAAAGCAACAAGCAATAGCTTTTCACAAGCCCTCCAAAAATTGACCCTTTTTTTTGGCAGATGCCTGCCGGGGTTCTTCCATACATGGATGTAAAAGCAACAAGCAATGGCTTTTCACAAGCCCTCCAAAAATTGACGCTTTTTTTGGCAGATGCCTGCCGGGGTTCTTCCATACATGGATGTAAAAGCAACAAGCAATGGCTTTTCACAAGCCCTCCAAAAATGGACCCTTTTTTTTGGCAGAGGTCTGCCGGGGTTCTTCCATACATGGATGTAAAAGCAACAAGCAATGGCTTTTCACAAGCCCTCCAAAAATGGACCCTTTTTTTTGGCAGAGGTCTGCCGGGGTTCTTCCATACATGGATGTAAAAGCAACAAGCAATGACTTTTCACAAGCCCTCCAAAAATGGACCCTTTTTTTGGCAGATGCCTGCCGGGGTTCTTCCATACATGGATGTAAAAGCAACAAGCAATGACTTTTCACAAGCCCTCCAAAAATTTACTCTTTTTATTGGCAGATGCCTGCCGGGGTTCTTCCATACATGGATGTAAAAGCAACAAGCAATGGCTTTTCACAAGCCCTCCAAAAATTTACTCTTTTTATTGGCAGATGCCTGCCGGGGTTCTTCCATAGATGGATGTAAAAGCAACAAGCAATAGCTTTTCACAAGCCCTCCAAAAATTGACGCTTTTTTTGGCAGATGCCTGCCGGGGTTCTTCCATAGATGGATGTAAAAGCAACAAGCAATGGCTTTTCACAAGCCCTCCAAAAATTGACGCTTTTTTTGGCAGATGCCTGCCGGGGTTCTTCCATAGATGGATGTAAAAGCAACAAGCAATAGCTTTTCACAAGCCCTCCAAAAATTGACGCTTTTTTTGGCAGATGCCTGCCGTGGTTCTTCCATACATGGATGTAAAAGTGTAGTGTCCCACAGGAGCACTACTATGAAAACTATGTTTGTCTTCATGTGTTGTGTTATGCTGCCATCTACAGGTCCAGAAATGTTATGACATTGTGTTTCAGCCTATGCGGAGTGGTTTTCTATAATGTAACAGAAGCTGGGAGGAGTTAATTAGGGAGTGGTTAGAGTGAGTGAGGGCGGTGGTGAGCTAGGAGTGGATGCAGCAGGAAGCACAGTGAAGGTGCTCCTGAGTTCAGCCATTTTCGGATTACAGAGAAAGACAGGCCTAAAGAGATTCATTGGAATAACAGCTCAAGGAGCCAGAAGAGTCCAGAAAGAGAGACTGTGAGTAGAGAGATAATAGCACTCCTGCATTTAGCATTGGGCTACACTGATTGAGCTGAATTTGGATGACATATTTGTATTGTACAATCTCCATCTTGAAAAGTAAAAGTGTGCTGCAAGCTCTCCTGATTAACTGCCACCACCGTCTCCTGTCTTCTATTTGCACTCTACACCAAGGGCACCCCAAATAACACCAGACAGGAGTCAGCCACCAAGGGAGTGCCCCGGGGGAAACAACAGTCATCATCATCATCTTGTGCAGCCCCCTCATCACTGTGTGTGTGTGTGTCCCTGGGAGGTGGGAAGGCCTGCAAGGCAAAATACCACCGTGACACAAGACAGAGAGCCCAGTATCCACCATTTTGGGTTCCTGCATCCCCCGCCACCCACGGGCCACCACAGGGGGGCAAACAGTCTGATTGGGGGGAGGTATGGGTCTGGCACGGAACTTTGCCTTGTTACGCCCCCCAGAGATAAATCTGGGCCGCACTATACATATAGATTTCTGCTATAATTTACATCAGTTACTGGCGTAAATTATAGTAAAATTGTTGGCCATTTCTGCTAAGCCCCGCCCATTTTTTTTGCATCCCAAAAATGACAACATTTGTGTATTTTAGAAAACTGTTGTAGAAAGGTTAATATATTCCCCCCAAAGGCTACAGACTGTAATACAATATCTTAAAGAGGCTCTGTCACCACATTATAAGTGGCCTATCTCCTATATAAGGAGATCGGCGCTGTAATGTAGGTGACAGTAATGCTTTTTATGTAAAAAAACGATCTTTTTTCACAAAGTTAGAAGCGATTTAAGTTTATGCTAATGAGCTTTCTTAATGCCCAAGTGGGCGTACTTTTACTTTCGACCAAGTGGGCGTTTTACAGAGGAGTGCATGACGCTGACCAATCGGCATCATGCACTCCTCTCCATTCATTTACACTGCACTAGCGATATAGTTATATCACTATGTGCAGCCTCATACACAAGCCCTAACATTACTACAGTGTCCTGATAATGAATACACATGACCATCCAGCCTGGTCGTCATGTGTACTCAGAATCCTGACACTTCTGACTCTTTTTTTGTGAGATTCCGGCAAGTGACACCAAATCTCGTTTAGCTCCGAGATCTCACGAGATTTCGTATCCGTTGCTGGAATCTCACAAAAAAGATTCAGAAGTGTCAGGATTCTGAGTACACATGACGTCCAGGCTGGATTTCATGTGTATTCATTATCAGGACACTAGTAATGTTAGGGCTTGTGTATGAGGCTGCACATAGTGATATATCTATATCGCTAATGCAGTGTAAATGAATGGGCATTAAGAAAGCTCATGAGCATAAACTTAAATCGCTCCTAACTTTGTGAAAATAGATCGTTTTTTTTAATAAAAAGCATTACTGTCACCTACATTACAGCGCCCATCTCCTTATGTAGGAGATAGGGCACTTATAATGTGGTGACAGTCTCTTTAACCCCTTCCCTCTTTAGCCACTTTTGACCTTCCTGACAGAGCCTCATTTTTCAAATCTGACATGTGTCACTTTATGTGGTAATAACGTCGGAATGCTTTTAGCTATCCAAGCGATTCTGAGATTGTTTGTTTCGTGACACATTGGACTTGATGATACTGGCAAAATTTGCTCGATATGTTTAGTATTTAATTGTGAAAAACACCAAAATTTAGCGAAAAATTGCAAACATTTGCATTTTTCTCAACTTAAATGCTTGTAAGGCAGGCAGTTATAACACACACAATTGTTGCTAACTAACATCCCCCATATGTCTACTTTAGATTGGCATCGTTTTTTGAACATCCTTTTATTTTTCTAGGACGTCACAAGGCTTTGAACTTTAGCAGCAATTTCTCACATTTTCAAGAAAATTTCAAAAGGCTATTTTTACAAGGGCCAGTTCACTTGTGAAGTGGCTTTGAGAGCCTTATATTTTAGAAACCCAAAAAAAAGTCACCCCATTTTGAAAACTTCACCCCTCAAAGTATTCAAAACAGCATTTAGAACATTTCTTAACCCTTTAAACTTTTCACAGGAATTAAAGCAATGTAGGGGTGAAATTTACTAATTTCATATTTTTTTGCAAAGTACAGTAAAAAATAGTGTAGTACCGTGTTAGCCAGAGACAATATGAAATGTTAAATACTTTTGTGTCAAAAAAGACAAAAGTATAATAGGTATGATACCTTTATTGGCTAACCATAAAAGTTCTATATGCGGCTTTCAGAGCGCAGAGGCTCCTTCTTCAGGCGTTTTACAAATGAATGACTTAGAAAAAAGCACAACATTTAGACAATTAGTACATGAAGTGATATATCATTAAGATAAGCCGGGGCAATAAATCTGAGGTTATAGGGGTGATGACTTAGGAGTTAAGGCATCTGGAGTCAGTCTGATGGGGGACGTGACGTGTGTCCATGTAGTGGCTCATAAATCCAGGCGTTAGATTGAGGCCTTGTGTCAATGACTGGAATTTTATCATCATCTTGAATTCCCAAATTTTTCTTTCTCTGTTGTTTTTAAAATGACCCTTCAGAATGAGTACCTTTATATCTGCCAAACTGTGATCAGGTCCAGAGAAATGTTTTCCCACGGGTGTATCCACCTCCTGTTTTATTGTATGTCTGTGAAGATTCATCCTGGTTTGTAGTTTTTGTATTGTTTCTCCAATGTAGATTCCTTTATTGATGCACCTTGTACACAGGATCATGTACACTACATTGGAGGATGTACAGGAGAACGTGCCAGTGATTTTATAGTCCTGCTGCGTGTTTGGTATCTGGATGGTGTTTGATGACCAGATGTTGGTACAGGTCTTGCATTTTCTACTGTTGCAAGGAAAAGTGCCAGTCTCTGATGGTGGTGAGAGGGACTTCTGACCAGGAGATTCCTTAGGTTTGGTGGCTGTTTGTAGGCAAGGAGTGGTAAATCTGGGAATATTTCCTTCAGTTTATTGTCTTTGTTAAATATAGGTTGGAGATCAGCAGCAATTTTCCTCAAGATGTTCATTTGGGGGTTGTATATGACCACTAGGGGCACCCTGCTGTTGTCTTCCTTCTTTTTGTACTCCAGAAGATTGCTCCTAGGAATTCTTGTTGCTCTGTAGATCTGATCATCTATAATCCTTGGATGGTATCCCTGTTGTAAGAATGTATTCCTCAGTGATAGCAGGTGTTGTTTTGTGTCTTCGCAGTCTGAACAGATCCGTATGTATCGCAAAGCCTGGCTGTAGATGATGGATTTCTTTATGTGTCTCGGATGGAAGCTGTTCCATCTCAGATATGCTGGACGGCCTGTAGGTTTATGGTAGATTGTTGTTTGTATGGTATTGTCTCTCATGTACAGTGGAGGAAATAAGTATTTGATCCCTTGCTGATTTTGTACGTTTGCCCACTGTCAAAGTCATGAACAGTCTAGAATTTTTAGGCTAGGTTAATTTTACCAGTGAGAGATAGATTATATTAAAAAAAAAATAAGAAAATCACATTGTCAAAATTATATATATTTATTTGCATTGTGCACAGAGAAATAAGTATTTGATCCCCTACCAACCATTAAGAGTTCAGCCTCCTCCAGACCAGTTACACGCTCCAAATCAACTTGGTGCCTGCATTAAAGACAGCTCTTACATGGTCACCTGTATAAAATACTCCTGTCCACAGACTCAATGAATCAGTCTGACTCTAACCTCTACAACATGGGCAAGACCAAAGAGCTTTCTAAGGATGTCAGGGACAAGATCATAGACCTGCACAAAGCTGGAATGAGCTACAAAACCATAAGTAAGACGCTGGGTGAGTAGGAGACAACTGTTGGTGCAATAGTAAGAAAATGGAAGACATACAAAATCACTGTCAATCGACATCGATCTGGGGCTCCATGCAAAATCTCACCTCGTGGGGTATCCTTGATCCTGAGGAAGGTGAGAGCTCAGCCGAAAACTACACGGGGGGAACTTGTTAATGATCTCAAGGCAGCTGGGACCACAGTCACCAAGAAAACCATTGGTAACACATTACGCCGTAATGGATTAAAATCCTGCAGTGCCCGCAAGGTCCCCCTGCTCAAGAAGGCACATGTACAGGCCCGTCTGAAGTTTGCAAATGAACATCTGGATGATTCTGAGAGTGATTGGGAGAAGGTGCTGTGGTCAGATGAGACTAAAATTGAGCTCTTTGGCATTAACTCAACTCACCGTTTTTGGAGGAAGAGAAATGCTGCCTATGACCCAAAGAACACCGTACCCACTGTCAAACATGGAGGTGGAAACATTATGTTTTGGGGGTGTTTCTCTGCTAAGGGCACAGGACTACTTCACCGCATCAATGGGAGAATGGATGGAGCCATGTACTGTCAAATCCTGAGTGACAACCTCCTTCTCTCCACCAGGACATTAAAAATGGCTTGTGGCTGGGTCTTCCAGCACGACAATTACCCGAAACATACAGCCAAGGCAACAAAGGAGTGGCTCAAAAAGAAGCACATTAAGGTCATGGAGTGGCCTAGCCAGTCTCCAGACCTTAATCCCATCGAAAACTTATGGAGGGAGCTGAAGATCCGAGTTGCCAAGCGACAGCCTCGAAATCTTAATGATTTACAGATGATCTGCAAAGTGGAGTGGGCCAAAATTCCATCTAACATGTGTGCAAACCTCATCATCAACTACAAAAAATGTCTGACTGCTGTGCGTGCCAACAAAGGTTTTGCCACCAAGTATTAAGTCTTGTTTGCCAAAGGGATCAAATACTTATTTCTCTGTGCACAATGCAAATAAATATATATAATTTTGACAATGTGATTTTTTTTTATTTTTTTAATATAATCTATCTCTCACTGGTAAAATTAACCTAGCCTAAAAATTCTAGACTGTTCATGTCTTTGACAGTGGGCAAACCTACAAAATCAGCAAGGGATCAAATACTTATTTCCTCCACTGTATATGGTCATGTCCAGAAAATGTATTTGAGATGTAGAGTAGTTGAGAGTGAGTTTGATGGTAGGATGGAACTTGTTGAAGTTTTTATGGAAAGAAAGCAGTTCATGTTCAGAGCCTGTCCAGATTATCAGCAGGTCATGAATGTACCGGAAATATGCTAAAGGTTTAGTTGCGCAGGTTGATAAAAACTCTTCCTCTAGTTTGGCCATAAACAGGTTAGCATATTGTGGTGACATTTTGCTACCCATAGCGCTTCCCATACATTGCAGATATATGTCTTCGTCAAATAAAAAATAATTGTTATGGAGTACGAACCTGATGAGTTGTAGGGCTGGCTCTGTCGCTAGATTGTTCTTTTGAAGAAAGTGTTGGCATGCGGCTATGCCATCCTCATGGGAGATGTTAGAATACAGAGACTCCACATCCATAGTTGCCAATATTGTTCCCTCTGGTAGTGGAGCTAGGGCTGAGAGTTTGCAGAGGACGTCTGTGGTGTCCTGGACATAACTGGGTGTGCACCTCACCAAGGGCTTTAGAAGATTTTCCACCCAGCCAGAAATATTCTCAGTTAAAGTCCCAACACCTGAAATGATTGGTCTCCCTGGATTGCCTTCTTTATGTATTTTAGGTAACGTAGAATGTTCCCATTCTGGGATTGTCCGGTATAAGGTCCATTAAACTGTCTGATACAGCGTTGAAATTATTGATGATACGGACAAGTTCTACTGTGTATTGTTTGGTGGGGTCTTCATTAAGCAGGGTGTAGTATTTTCTGTCTGAGAGTTGTCTGTGTGCCTCCTGGATATAATCGGATGTATTCAGAATTACTACAGCGCCTCCTTTATCAGCTGGTTTGATGATGATGTCTCTGTTGGATTTTAGTGATTTTGTTGCATTCCTTTCCTCCATGCTGAGATTGTGTGTTACTTTGTGTTGTTGGTCCAAGATCTCAGATTTAACTTTTTTTCTGAAGCAGTCTATGTAGTAATCCAGAGTTTGATTGTATCCAGGTTGTGGGGTCCAGTTTGTCGTCTTCTTCTTTCTTGATGTTTCTTTTCCCATCCCGGCTTGTGATGTCATATCTGTTTTGTCAGAAAATAATTCTTTCAGCCGCAATCTACGGTATTCCTCCACGTCACTGCAAAACTGGGCTCTGTCTAGTGGTTTAGTGGGACAAAATGTAAGTCCTTTAGATAGAACATTAATTTCCATTTTGCTTGGTTCATACTGAGAGAGGTTTACAACAGATGATTGTATATCCAAATGGTTATGTGGATTTTGCTTTCCTTCTTGTATTTTGAGACCCGATTTCTTCCTTAGTCTGTGGAGTTTCTTTTGTTTGCAGATGATAAGTTGATTTTGTAATTTATTGTAGAATTCCTTTAATACTTGCTTGGTTAGACTTGATCCAGGTCCTTGTATTTTATCACTTAGGGAATTAATCTCATTTTGGATGGTTCTTTTCTTGTTGTAAAAAAATCCAATAAAGTGGTTCCGCAGTCTTTCAGATGATCTGTAGCAAAGTTTCTGTGAAAAGTGAGTGTTGTAGGTATATTCTGTTGGGTTCTTGATCATGAGGCCTTTGGGGATAAGATTCTCCTTTTTGCATCTGGTTAGGAAGAATATGTCGCTATTCAGTTGTGCCAGTTTCTTCAGTAGGTTTTTAAGATCCATCTGTGTTCGGTACATTGGGGTATCCTCCATTTTCACGAAGTACAGTAAAAAATAGTGTAGTACCGTGTTAGCCAGAGACAATATGAAATGTTAAATACTTTTGTGTCAAAAAAGACAAAAGTATAATAGGTATGATACCTTTATTGGCTAACCATAAAAGTTCTATATGCAAGATTTCAGAACGCAGAGGCTCCTTCTTCAGGTGTTTTACAAATGAATGACTTAGAAAAAAGCACAACATTTAGATGTTACACAAAGACAATTAGTACATGAGGTGACATATCATTAAGATAAGCCGGGGCAATAAAATTGGGGTTATAGGGTTGATTACTTAGGAGTTAAGGCATCTGGAATCAGTCTGATGGGGGACGTGACGTGTGTCCATGTAGTGGCTCATAAATCCTGGTGTTAGATTGAGGCCTTGTGTCAATGACTGGAATTTTATCATCATCTTGAATTCCCAAATTTTTCTGCAATTCAATATTTATTGCCCAGATTCTGCAGTTTTAGGAAATATCCCACATGTGGCCGTAGCGTGCTACTGGACTGAAGCACCGGCAAAGCAAAGGAGCACCTAGTGGATTTTGGGGCCTTATTTTTATTCGAATATATTTTAGGGACCATGTCAGGTTTCAAGGGCTCTTGCGGTGCCAAAACAGTGGAAATCCCCCAAAAGTGATCCCATTTGAGAAACTACACACCTCAAGGAAATTTTCTAGGGGTATACTGAGCGTTTTGACCCCCCAGGTGTTTTGCAGAAATTATTGGAAGTAGGCCCTGAAAATAAAAATCTAAATTTTTTCAAAGAAAATGTAGTTTTAGCAAATTTTTTCTAATTTCCGCAAAGACTGAAGGAGAAAAAGCACCGCAAAATTTGTAAAGCAATTTCTCCCGAGTAAAACAGTACCCCACATGTGGTAATAAACGGCTGTTTGGACACACGGCAGGGCTTAGAACGGATGGAGCACCATTTGGCTTTTGGAGTTCACATTTAGCAGGAATGGTTTGCGGAGGCCATGTCACATTTACAAAGCCCCTGAGGGGATAAAACAGTGTAAACCCCACACAAGTGACCTCATTTCTGAAACTACACCCATTGAGGAAATTATCTAGGGGTATACTGAGCGTTTTGACCCCATAGATGTTTCATAGAATTTATTTGAATTGGGCAGTGAAAATAAAAACAATCCTTTTTCTTCAATAAGACGTAGCTTTACAGCAAATTTTTTGTTTTCTCAATAAATAATGGAAAAAAAGAACACAACATTTGTAAAGCAATTTCTCCCGAGTACGGCAATACACCATATGTGGTCATAAACTGCTGTTTGGGCACACGGCAAGGCTCAGAAAGGAAGGAGCGCCATTTGGAGTGCAGATTTTGCTGGATTGGTTTCTGGGCACCTGTGAGACCAAAACTGTGGAAACCCCGCAGAAGTGACCACATTTTGGAAACTACACCCTCAATGCATTTACCTAGGGGTGTAGTAAGCATGTTAACCCTGCAGGTGTTTTGTAGAAATTAGTGTGCACTCGATGTTGCAGAGTGAAAATGGGATTTTTTTTTCCATAGATATGCCATTATGTGGTGCCCGGCTTGTGCCACCATAACAAGACAGCTCTCTAATTTTTATGCTGGGTTTCCTGGTTTTAGAAACACCCTTCATGTGGCCCTAATCTTTTGCCGAACATTTGACCAGGCTCAGGAGTGAAAGCGTACCATGCGAAATCGAGGCCTAATTTGGCGATTTATAAAGTATTGGATCACAATTGCAGAGGCTCAGATGTGAAATAATAAAAAGAAAGCCCTGAGAAGTGACCCCATTTGGAAACTGCACCCCTCAAGGCATCTATTAAGGGGTGTAGTGAGCATTTTCACCCACAGGTATTTTCTATAAATGAATGCGCTGCGGATGGTGCAAAGTAAAAATTGATATTTTTCCTTAGAAATGCCATTTCAATGGCAAATATGTCATACCCAGCTTATGTCACTGGAGACACACACCCCAAAAATTGTTAAAAGGGTTCTCCCGGGTATGACGATGCCATATATGTGGAAGGAAACTGCTGTTTGGGCACACTGTAGGGTTCAGATGGGTGGGAGCGTCATTTGGCTTTTGGAGCGTGGAATTTGCTTGGTAATAGTTTTGTTTGGAGTCTTACTGGTGTTTCCGTTTATAATGTGGGGCATATGTGAGCTGGGCAGAGTACATCAGGGGCATAGTCAGGGGGTATAATAATGGGGTAAAAAAACAATAAAATAATCCATTTATGTGTGTTACGCTGTGAAGCAATCCATTCTGCACAGGCCAGTGTCGCACTGATATATGGCGTCCTTTCTTATGCCCCTTTTGATCCGCATATTTGCAGTTTGGGGAATTTTGCTGTGAAGTGTTGTCCTGGTATAATACGGGCACCCTCGCTTCCAGCAGATATGTTTGTGCCCTCCCCTTCCTGGTTCCCTAATTTTAGATCCTTGATAAATCGCCTCTTGAAACAGAGGAAATGTTCCCCTCGGGCACAACTGCATATTTTTTATTTCCTGACTTATTGGAGCCATAACTAATTTTATTTTTTCATAGACGTAGTGGTATGAGGGCTGTTTTTTTGCAGGACGAGCTGTAACGATTATTGGTACCATTTTCGGGTACATGCGACTTTTTGATCACCTTTATCCTATTTTTTGGAAGGCCAGGTAAACGAAAAAACGCAATTCTGGCACATCTTTTTAATTTTTTTTTATACAGTGTTCACCATGCGTTATAAATTACCAGTTAACTTTATTATGTGGATCCGTACGATTCCGGCAATACCTAATTTATAGAACTTTTTTATGTTTGACAACATTTTGCACATTAAAATTGCTTTTGTAAAAAGAATGTATTTTTTCTGTCGCCAAGTTGTGAGAACCATATGTTTCCAATTTTTTTGTCGACGGAGCTGTATGAGGGCTTGTTTTTTGCGAGACAAGCTATAGTTTTTATAGGTACCATTTTTGGATACGTGCGACTTTTTGATCACTTTTTATTCCAATATATGTAGGTCAAAGTGACCAAAAAACAGAAACTCGGGTATAGTTTTTTACGGTATTTTTTACGCTGTTCACCGTGTGCAATAAATAATATAATATTTTGATACCTCAGGTCGTTACGGTCGCGGCAATACCAAATACGTATGGTTTATTATTTTTTTTCAATAATAAAGGACTTGATTAGTGAAATAGGGCGATTGTGTTTTATTTTATTACTTGAAACTTTTATTGTTTTCAAACTTCTATTTTTTTCATTTTTTTTTTTACACTTTTTTATACTTTCTTTTACACTTTCTTTCAAGTCCCACTTGAAGTTCCAACTGTCTGATGTTTTTTTTCTAATACTTTGCACTACCTACGTAGTGCAATGTATTTGATCTGTCAGTTATTCACTGACAGCAAGCCAATTAGAAGATTGTGTTTTATTTTATTACTTGAAACTTTTATGGTTTTCAAACTTTTATTTTTTTCACTTTTTTTTTTACACCTTTTTTGACACTTTTTCTCAAGTCCCACTAGGGGACTTGACGGTCCAACTGTCAGCTTTAGTTTTTTTCTAATACATTGCACTACCTACGTAGTGCAATGTATTAGATCTGTCATTTATTCACTGACAGCAAGCCGATTAGGCTTCGCCTCCCGGCGGGGCCTAATCGGCTTCCGTAATGACATAGCAGGAGGCCATTGTGTCTCCTGTTGCCATAGCAGCAGTCGCCAGTCCTGATTGCCTGTCAGGGCTGGTGATCTGCTAGTAACCACTACGATGCAGTAATCGCTTTCGATTGCTGCATCGAGGGGGTTAATGGCAGGGATCGGAGCTAGCTCCGGTTCCTGACATTACAGGTGGATGCCATCTTTCCGGCGGCTACGGAAGCCGATCAGGCTCCGCCGCCGGGCGGATCTCGACCGTCTTCCGTATTAGGCAGACCGGGAGGCCAGTATTAGGCCTCCAGTTGCAATTGCAGCCACCGGAACCACGGCAATTTCATTGCTGGGGTTCCGATGAGCTGCAAACACCTTAAGTGCAGCACTCGCGTTTGAGCGCTGCACTTAAGGGGTTAATGGCGGGGATCAAAGCTAATTTCGGTCCCCTCAAATTACAGCCGGATGTCAGCTGTAAGATACAGCTGAGATCCGGGGATGATGGCACCGACTCAGCTTCTGGGCCGTTGCCAAACATTTGGCGTATGGATACGGCAATTTGCGGGAAGTCATAGCTTTCCATGGCGTACCCATACGGCAAATGTCGGGAAGGGGTTAATGTAAGGATGTGTACACTTAATTGTGCTGCAACGCTTGTTGTCTCCATTTTATGTCAGTGTGGGAAGTAGATGTCCGGCCTTATGATTTTGTGATATGTGATAGACCCAGAATCCCAATCACCAAACCAAAGAATGCAAAATAAAGACACAAAACATTATAATTGGGTGTTAAATGGTCAAAACTTTTATTATATTATATGACCAAACCCAAAATGGCAAACCTCCGACTCACGAAGAGTCACCCTCCAGCACGCAGGAAAGGAAAAACCCCCTGTGGGGGAAACCTCTAGGGAAACCATGGCTGGAGGATTGCCCTTCCTCTGGGCTTAGAAGGTGCCAAAATAGAATTTGTAACAGAATTTGTAAGTTTTCTCAGATTTTCAAGGAAAGACAATACAATGAACGAACAACATAAAACACATGAATCGGCTGATCTGGTTGGCTAGGCGGATGTCTCTCTTCCTGGTCACCCATTAAAATGAATGGGTGATCCACGGATGAGACGGGTCCTCCAGATGCCTCCTTGTAGCATCTGTCTCCGCTCCTGCCAATAGAAGGGGATCTCCTGCTGGAAACCCCCTCTATTACAGACAACCCGTATGAAGAGGATGGCATCACTGTGATGAAGAAGTGGTCTTGGGTGTAGGGTTTCCCAGCTAGAATCTCCAAATTACATTATGTCGGTATTGGTGGGGAAGTCAAGCTCAAGGTCCTCAGTCCCATCCAATATGGCGCTGAATGTGGCAGTAAAACCTTCTAAATGGAATCTTCTTTATGTCATAAACATTTGTATTTATGACATCAGCGCATTCATCATCATTACTGCAGGAGTTTATTAACACTGCTGCCTCATTCATTGATAGGTCACCCACAGTGGTCTGAAGTGTTAACCCTTTAATGACTGGCAGTGTACTTACCACAGAGGCCATAAAGCTGAATAGAACATATCAGCGGCCATAAAGGAAAAGCGATAATGCAGGGAGCATCTCCGCACAAGAACAATCCATGACAAAGCGTTCTCGAGGATAAGATAACTTGTCTGCTTTCTCCAAAAACCAGCACCACACCTGTCCATAGGTTGTGTGTGGTATTACAGCTCATTAATATTCACTTCAATGGAGCAAACCTGCAATACCAGATACAACCTGTGGATAGGTGTGGTGCTGTTTTTGAAAGAAAGCAGCCATATTTTTCTAATCCTGCACAGCCCCTGTTAGAAATAGTTAAAAAAAAAGGGGGGGAGAAAATACATTAAAAAAAGGTAAAAAGAGGAACTCTGAGGTAAAAGAAATCAAACTAGACTGAAAGGAGTCTGCTGGAGGTGCCAGATGGAAAGACATATTTCTGCCATGGGGACCAGATTAGTTGAAATGTATCTTGAAGGGGGGCTTCAGAGAGTGGGTTTTAGCACCTTCCCGCCCTATGAAGTGCTGTTGCATTGAAAAACTATGCAGTTCATCTTCGAATGCAGCGTCACAAAAACAAATTATTTTGTAAAAAATAAAACTATATACATTTGGTATCGCCATAATCGTAACGACCCGCGGAGTCAAGTTATCATGCAATTCATGCCGCCCGATGAACATTGTAAAATCAAAACAGAAATGGTGGAATTACAGGTTTTTTTAAATACATTATATGGTACATTAGGCCGCAGGGTAAATTCTACATAAACCGCGCCATTCATCGGTTAACTGTTTAAATAATACCAGTTTAAGTGAGCTTTATCGAAAAACACCATAAGATTTTTTTTCACAATTCACCTTCTAATTGGGCCTATGTGTGATACTGTCTGCTAAGCCGTTGTATCTAAGTAGACCTAAGTAGACAAAAGTCAATGGTCCAGCGCAGTCAGGTTTCAAACAGAACGTAGTTCCAATTTTATTTGGATGGTTAAAACAATATCATTCCCGAATGCAAGGGTGAAAATGTAGGTAAGTTGCCTACGCGTTTCAGACGTATACCACGTCCTTCCTCATGGCTTTAATGCTAAGAACTAAATGTCAGAACGAGGTCTATATCCGGTTGCCAACAGGTGAAAATTAGTGATGTCACAGAAAAGTGGTGCTGTCCAGCATAGTAGTGCTGAACTAGGGAGACGCCTATAAAGCATCAGTATTCTATGAATAAAAGCTATCCAGCACGGTGGAGCTGTCCAGCAGAAGTGGTGCTGAAACAGAGAGCCGGTGATAGAACATCACTGCTCCACTAGTAAGTTGTGTGCTTAAAGCGTTGATTGATGAATATTTATAAATAATAAAATGAGGGTTAACAATGATCCAAAACTATCCTAGAGTAGTGGATAGAATATTAATGCTAATTTCTGTTTATTAGGCTGTCGGATATAAACCTCTGAAATACTCACATCGAAAAATTAAAACATGAATAGACGCTAAAAAATACATCATTTAAACAGTTTAAAACAATACATGAACTGGAAAGAAGGGGAATTATGTATTGGTCTTCAAGGATAATTAGTATTGGAAAATTTGTTTTCCTTTGTATACTAGACCGTCAAACGGGAAATCTGATGGGGGAAGGACCCGTTAATATGGATAATTAGGTGTCATCTGTAAAAGCCATGAACATTAACAGGTATTATTGATTATTAGGCCATATTAGATTCTACCGATCATTTCATAGATTCTTTTACTATTAGTGGAACATTAACCGCTTCCCGACCGCGCACTGTATATTCACGTCGGCACTTGCTGGGCTCTGTGCAGTGCCGACGTGAATTCACGGTGGGTGTTAAAAGCACGATCCGGGTGTCTCAGAGTAGCGCTGACACCCGGATCGCGCTGTTATCACCTGCCTCTGGTCCCGGAGATATGATCGGGACCTGATTAGTTCAGGTCCCGGTCATGTGATCGCAGGGAAAGTGTGTTGTAGCACCGAACTGGAAAGTTTGTTGCTATAACAAACTGGAAAGTTTGTTGCTACAACAAACTTTCCCGGGGACCGATTGCTGGTGCTGCAGTCGGTTATAAGGCAGAACCGGGGGCCATAAAACAGCCCCCGGGTCTGCCATGCACAGCAGCCTATGAGAACCAGCCGGATGCTGGTTCTCATAAGCTTCCTGTCAGTGTGACTCTCAGCGTCACACTGACAGTTTATAATACGTTACACTACCTAGGTAGTGTAATGTATTATAGCAGCGATCAGTGCTGCAGATCTTCAAGTAAAACAAGTAAAAAGTAAAAAATAAAGTAATAAAAAAGTTTTATAAAAGTGTAAATACAAGTTATAAAAGTTACAAAAAAAAATAATGCTTTTTTTCCTATAATAAGTCTTTATTATAGGAAAAAAATGAAAATGTAAAAAAAAGTACACATATTTGGTATCACCGCATTCGTAACAACCCAAACTATAAAATTATTTTTCCCGCACGGTGAACACCGCAAAAAAAATAATTAAAAAACAATGTCAGAATCACTTTTTTTTGGTCATCAACCCTCCCAAAATATAGAATAAAAAGTGATCAAAAAGTCGCATGTACCCCAAAATAGTACCAATAAAAACTACAACCCGTCCAGCAAAAAACAAGCCCTTACACCGCTTTTTTGACGGAAAAATATAAAATTATGACTCTCAGAATACGGTGACATAAAAAAATTTTTTTTTTATCAAAGTGATTTTATTGCGCAATCGCCACAAAACATAAAAAAACCTAGATATATATGGTATCGCCGTAATCGTACCGACCCGCAGAATAAAGTAAAATGTCATTTATACCGCACGGTGAAAAGTGTAAAAAAAAAATACAAATAAGATTGTCAGAATTTATGTTTCTTTGTCACTTTGCTTCCAAAAAAATGTAATAAAAAGTGATAAAAAAAATCACATGTACCCTAAAATGGTACCAATGAAAAGTACAGATTGTCCCGCAACAAATAAGCCCTCACACGGCTCCGTTGGAGAAAAAAGAAAAAAGTTCTGGCTCTCAGAATATGGCGATGCAAAATTTGCAGTGTTCCAAAAGCAGATGAGATCGGGCGACCATTTATCAGTGCGACACCGGCCACATATCTGCGGATTATTATTTATGTACCCCATTATTATACCCTCTTATTATGTCCTGATGTTCTCCGCACAGGTTACATATGCCCCCACATCATAACTGAAATACCAGCAAAACCCCAAACAGAACAGTTACCAAGCAAAATCTGCGCTCCAAAAGCCAAATGGCGTTCCCTCCCTTCTGAGCCCCACAGCGTGCCCAAGCACCAGCCTACGTCCACATATATGATATTTTATATCCGGGAGAACCTGCTCAACATTATATGAGGTATTTGTCTTCAGTGGCACAAACTGGGCACAACGTATTGTGCATTAAAATGGCATATCAGTGGAAAATGTTAATTTCCAATTTGCACCATCCGCTGCGCATTAACGCCTTGGCGCACCACGACTTAATAGCATGTCGTGGTGCGAGGGGTTATATATGGAGCGGACTCACACGCTGCGCCCGCTCCATATTCTGCAGGTGTCAGCTGTGTATTACAGCTGACACCCGGGACTAACGGACAGGAACAGCGATCGCGCTGTTACAGGAGCCTGTAAAATGACATTATACTGCAATACATTAGTACTGCAGTGTATTGTACCAGCGACCTAATGATCGCTCGTTCCAGTGGGAGGTTTCCACTGTTTTGGTACCTCAGGGGCTTTGCAAATGCGACATGACACCCGAAAACCATTCCAGCTAAATTTGAGCTCCAAAAGCCAAATATTGTTCCTTCCCTTCTGAGTCCTGCCGTGTGTCCAAACAGCAGTTTATTACCACATATGGTGTATTGTTGTAATCAGGACAAATTGCTTTACAAATTTTGGGGTGATTTTTTCTACTTTATTCATTGTAAAAATTAAACATTTCTATGTTTTCATTTTCATTTTCATGGCCTAATTCCACTAAATTCAGCAAAAAACCTGTGGGGTCAAAATGCTAACTATACCCCTAGAAAAATTCCTTGAGGGGTGTAGTCTTCAAAATAGGGTCAGTTTTGGGGGGATTCCACTGTTTTGCTCCCTCCAGGGCGTTGCAAACGCGACATGGCACTGAAAACCAATCCAGCAAAATCTGCACTTCAAAATTCAAATGGCGCTCCTCCCCTTCTGAGCTCTGCTGTGGGTCCAAACAGCAGTTTAGTACCACATATGGGGTATTGGCATAATCGGGAGAAGTAGCTTTACAAGTTTTGGGGTGCTTTTTAATATTTATTCCTTGCAAATATTATTTTTTTTTAATATTTTTTCAGAAAAAAAGTATATTTTCACTTTCACAGACTTACTCCAATAAATATAGCAAAAGACCTGTGGGGTCAAGATGCTAACTATACCCCTAGATAAATTCCTTGAGGTGTGTAGTTTCCAAAACCGTCTCATTTTGGGGGATTTCCACTGTTTTGGCACCACAAGACCTCTTCAAACCTGACATGGTGCCTAAAATATATTCTAAAAAAAGGAGGCCCCAATATCCACCAGGTGTTCTTTTGCTTCTAAGGCCGGTGTTTCAGTAAATTAGCGCACTAGGGCCACATGTGGGATATTTCTAAAAACTGCAGAATCTGGGCTATAAATATTGAGTTGCATTTCTCGGGTAAAACCTTCTGTGTTACAGAAAAAAATGTATTACAAATGAATTTCAGCAAAAAAAAGAAAATTTGTAAATTTCACCTGTACTTTTGCTTGAATTCCTGTGAAGCGCCTAAAGCGTTAAGAAACTTTCTGAATGCTGTTTTGAATACTTTGAGGGGTGCAGTTTTTAATATGTGGTGATTTATGGGGTCTATCTAGTACATAAGGCCCTCAAAGCCACTTCAGAACTGAACTGGTCCCTGTAAAAATAGCCTTTTGAAATTTTCTTGAAAATGTGAGAAATTGCTGGTAAAGTACTAAGCCGTGTAACGTCCTAGAAAAATAAAATAATGTTCAAAAAACAAAGCAAATATAAAGTAGACATATGGAATATGTAAAATAGTAACTATTTTGTGTGGTATTACTATCTGTTTTACAACCAGATACATTTAAAATGAGAAAAATCATAATTTTTGCAAATTTTCTCTAAATTTTGGTGTTTTTCACAAATAAGCAATGAATTTATTGATCACATTTTTCCACTATCATAAAGCACAATATGTCATGAGAAAACAATCTCAGAATCGCTTGGATAGGCAAAAGCATTCCAGAGTTATTAACACATAAATTGACACATGTCAGATTTGAGAAAATGGGGCTGGTCATGAAGGTCAAAATGAGCTTGGTCTTGAAAGGGTTAATTCTTTTTTTTAGGTTCAAACCTTTAGGAAACCTCGTTTTTAGTGTAAATATCCAGTATGCTTCACGTGATAAGATTTTATGTTTGATGTTCCCCCCTCTGGTTGGAGTTTTGACTTTTTTTATGGCATAACATCTCAGACTTGTAATTGATCTATTATGGAAGGTTATGAAATGTTTTACAACATTGGAGATATTGGTGAGGTTAGGATTTCTTATATAGCCCAAATGTTCTAGTATCCTAGTTTTACATTTGCGGCTGGTGCAACCTACATACATTAGGTTGCATTCCAAACACTCCACAATGTATATCACTGCCTCACTGTTGCAATTAATGTAAGTTTGAATTTAAAAATTTGTATTGTTATCTGAATCTCTAAAAGTCTTAGTGGGCTTGGCATATGAACAGATTTTACATGGATGCGAGCCGCATTTAAAGAAACCCGTATATTGAAGCCATGTCAGTTTGGGAATGTTTGAGGAAAATATAGAAGGAGACAACAGGTCACCTAAGGAAGGAGCTTTTCTGGACACCACACGACAACCATCCTTTAAAATATCTGACAGAGCCTCGTCTTACATTAGAATGGCTACATTTTTATGGACGATTTTCTTTATTTCATTAAACTGACTACTGTGTTGTAACACCAAAGTAGGTACGTTTAGACCAGTATCTTTATAATTATGTTTTGGCTCTAGAAGTATATCTCGGGGCTTTTTTTCTACAATGGAGGTTGCTCTTTTGAGGGTGCATTCTGCATACCCTCTTTTGCATAGTCTCCTACAAATTTTCTGTTGTTCCACCCGGTAATTGGGGTCGTTACTACAATTTCTTTTTGCTCTGTACATTTCTCCCACTGGGATTGATGAGATGGTTTGTCTGGGGTGACCGCTTGTAGCATGCAGGATGGTGTTTCCTGAAATCGGCTTACGGTATGTTTTAGTATCAATTATTTCCCCTGCATGACCTGTGAGTTCTAGGTCCAGAAACTGGATAGTATCTTTTTGTGAAGAATAGGTAAATTTCAAGTTGAATTGGTTGTCATTAAGATAATTGATGAAATTTGGGATATCTGACATATTGCCTTCCCATATAAATAGCAGGTCGTCTATATACCTTGCATACCAGTTAATAGATCTGCCAAAAGGGTTATCACTAGAAAAAATGAAAAGTTCCTCCCACTAAGCCATCACGAGATTAGCCAAAGAAGGGGAGAATTTAGCTCCCATTGATACTCCCTGTAGTTGTAGGTAAAACAACCCACCGAACTGGAAGAAATTGTGTGTCATCAGGAAGACAAGGACCTCTAGTGTATATGATTGTAGCTCAAAGCTGTAAGTGCTGTGTTTAAAAAGATGATATTCTAGTGCCCTATGGGCTATTTCGTGTGGAACGCTGGTATAAAGTGAGGTCACATCACAGCTCAGCCATGTAAATTTATTTTCCCATCTTTTTTTGTGAAATGAGCATAACACATCTCTGGTGTCACGTAAATGGCCTGGGGTTCTTAGTGCAAGGGGTTGTAACAAGGAGTCTAGCCATTCAGAGAGTTTTTCTGTTAGTGATCCTATCCCTGACACTATGGGGTGCATAGATGGGGGGTTTATGCCTTTATGAGTCTTGGGCAATGCGTGCATGATTGGAATTGTGGGACATTGGACCATAATATATTCTGCTTGTTTACTTGTTAATACACCACTACCTAAACCATCGTTTATCAGTTTGTTGAGCTTCTTTTGGAACATGGATGTTGGATTACACGTTAGTTTTTATATGTGTCTGTGTCTGCTAGAAGTTTCAAAATTTGGGTTTTGTACATTTCCCTATCTAGCACAGTAATACTGCCCCCTTTTCCCGACATCTTAATAATAATACCCTTGTTATTTTTTAACGATTTTTTTGCCATTTTCAGCTCTTTAGAGATATTAAAGTTCTTATTGCAAAACTTCAAATTTTCAGATAAAGGCTGGAGATCCTTTTCAATTGCCCATTGAAATCTGTCCATAGAGTCTGTCCTAGATGCCAGAGGATAGAAGCTTGGATTTTTCGTAACAAAGTCCGCAGAAAAATGAATATTTCTTATAGGAAGTTCTGGGTTCAGACTCTCTAAGCATTGGATTGCCCTATGTTCCTCAAACGATAGTGATCTATGGTCATGGATGTTTGTATTGGATTCTCTGAGATAAAAATCTTCGGAGTCTGTTGTCATTGAGAGCGTATTATAAAAATGCCTCTTTACTGTTAAATTCCTTACAAATCGATTAATGTCCAGTAGTGTGTTGAAAGTATCGAACATGCGATTAGGGGCAAAATTGAGGCCCAACGACAGAACTTTGACTTGTGCTGGAGTCAGTTCGGATGAGTAAAAGTTGATCACATTAATGCTGAGTGTGGATTCCTGCTGTTCCGTAGGCGGCAGTTTTGTTCCTGGTCTGTTTGGGTGATGTTTCCTACCGCCCCTCCTTTCCCGTTTTTTTACTTCCTTGGTTTGCTGACTGGTTGGTATCTTTCGGAGTATAGGTTCCTAGAGTTATCACTATCTGAGGCTTCATTAAATCCTTCAATTGAATCAGGTTCCGAGGAGCTGAAACTGACTCTATTCAGACATACTTAGCGTTGGTGGCAGAAGCAGGAGCCATAGCAGGTCGTTGGAGGAGAGAGACAGGACAGGGGAGGTGAGCCAGTTCCTGGTGGTGTGGGAGGCAGGCAGGCATGCAGGTCCCAGCTGGTGGTGAGGTCATCTTCAGCTAGCTCCAGCTAGCTTCGGCTCCTGAGCGTACCGACGCAAGGCTATTTAACCCTGTCGGTACGCTCGTAGCGGGGGATGTGGCGCTTGCTCCTGGCTAGCATGGGTCGGCATGGTGATAACGTATCACCAGCCGACTCATGAGCGCCCGCACGAGACAGTCCGTGCGTGCGGGAGACTTGAAATGGAGACAGGGGATAACTATCCCTTGTCTCCATGGTTTCCAAACAAAGCCGGGCCATGCTAATTGTCCTGCTTTGCTTAGAACCGCATTCATGACCAGGGCTGTTGTTGTTACAGCCCTGGCTCATGATACATTTTATGTTTTATACACACACATATATATTATATATATGTGTGTATATATATATATATATATATATATATATATATATATATATATACATATACACTGTATATATACACACATATACATACACACTATATATATATATATATATATATATATATATATATATATATATATATATACATATATATATATATATATATATATATATAGGGACACTTCCCTTTACAATCCCCCTGTTGTCGGGGACTCGACAATGCAATTTGGGGAAGTGTTTGAGGGGTTCTATTTACCCCCTCAACCTCCCTGGTTACTGGTAATGGTCTGAGATGGAAGGAAGTATACTATTGGACCTAGATACTCGACATCAGCTATCTCCTCAAGGACACCTTCCCGCCAGTCCTCTGACTCTGGAGTCTAGTGTCCAAAGAAACGAAACCTCAAAGTTCACAGAATGAAGATGAAATTAAATCTCCTAGTCCATAGAACGAAGTTGAGATAAAACTCACAGTCCATAGAACGAAGCCTCGAAGCTCATCAGACGAAGTTGAAATTAAACCTTCATAGTCCATAGAACGAAGAAACCTTCATAGTCCATAGAACGGGGTTGAAATAAACTCACAGTCCATAGAACGAAGCCTCAAAGCTCATCAAACGAACAAAGCTCATATGAAAACCTCAAAGTCCATGAACCGCAGATTTCTTGTTCTTTCTTGCTTGGAGTTTCTTCCTCTTGAGTGGCGTCAGCAGGTCTTTCCAGTGGCCAATCCAATTTTAACATGCCGACCCGTGTAAGGCTACTTGTGCCCTCATATGGTCAGCCTTGGAATGGCTTAGCCCGCCTTTCAACAACCTTTTGTACGTGATCCATTACTTTTCCAACTTTTCCCAGCATCTTGATTGAAGACGAAACAATCTTTGTGGGCCGATATCCAGGTCTTTATCATGGCAGGTTATCATCCCCGAGGAGGAGGTGAGGTCTTGGTACCCAGGAATCTACTGTGGGGTGGAGTATTGCCTTCCATTTCCCCTCTAACATTCAATCCATCATCATATTGACCATACCAGTTCTCAGGTTGAGGTGGCAAATACCTACAAGGGTTTGTGTGTACCTTACCTGTCCCTAAGGGTTCCTACACACTACCCAATCACACAAACAAAGTGAAAAATAACCAAACATACAAAAATATTCCCCCCCAAACCATAGGTATATGTACATATAGAGATTCATGCTCAAACAGCATCTCTCACTACCCCTCCATAAACACGAGAAAGGTCCACATGTAAATGGGGTGACTACAGGCTGTAAATATATGCCCGCCTACACGTACATACTCACTCACTGTGGGACGGGCACGTCCTCACTGAGTATGCCTATGTTGCGGACACATATCAACACCTGGAATGTCTATATGTCTGAACCTAAAAAAAGAATTAATGTTCCACTATTAGCAAAAGAATTTATGAAATGATTGGCAGAATTTAATATGGCCTAATAATTAATAATACTTGTTAATGTTCATAGTTTTTACAGATGACACCTAATTATCCATATCAACGGGTCCTTCCCCCACCAGATTTCCTGTTAACCAATTGACGGTCTAGTATACAAAGGAAAACAAATTTTCCAATACTAATTATCCTTGAAGACCAGTATATAATTCCCCTTTTTTCCAGTTCATGTATTGTCTTAAACTGTTTAATATCATGTATTTTTTAGCGTCTAATTATGTTTTAATTTTTCGATGTGAGTATTTCAGAGGTTCATATCCGACAGCCTAATAAATAGAAATAAGCATTAATATTCTATCCACTACTCTAGGATAGTTTTGGATCATTATTATCCCTCATCTTATTATTTATTACTAGCCATCAAACCAATGCTGTAAGCACATAACTTACTATTAGAGCAGTGATGTTCTATCACCGGCTCTCTGTTTCAGCACCACTTCTGCTGGACAGCTCCACCGTGCTGGATAGATTTTATTCACAGAATGATGATGCTTTATAGGCGTCTCCCTAGTTCAGCACTGCTATGCTGGACAGCACCACTTTTCTGTGACATCACTAATTTTCACCTGTTGGCAACCGGATATAAACCTCGTTCTGACATTTAGTTGTTAGCATTAAAGCCATGAGGAAGGACGTGGTATACGTCTGAAACGCGTAGGCACCTTACCTACATTGTCACCCTTGCATTCGGGAATGATCTTGTTTTAACTATCCAAATAAAATTGGAACTACGTTCTGTTTTAAACTTGACTGCGCTGGACCATCGACTTTTGTCCCCTTTTTTCCAGACCCATATATACCCAGTACAGATATTGTTGTAGATTTCACGTGCAGCCCTATGTAACACCTCTGATAACACAGTGATAGCTCTCTGAGTACAGATAATGCAGTAGATGTTACCTGTAGTCCTATGTAACACCACAGATAACACAGTAATAACGGAGTACAGATAATGTAGTAGTGTTACCTGCAGTCCTATGTAACACCACAGATAACACAGTGATTACTCTCTGAGTACAGATAATGTAGTAGATGTTACCTGCAGTCCTATGTAACACCACAGATAACACAGTGATAACTCTCTGAGTACAGATAATATAGTAGATGTAAGAGACAAACACATGCAGAGACACAGAGACAGACACACACACACACACACACACACACACACACACACACACTGTAACATATACACATACAAACACTGAGAAACATACTGTATACACACCACACACACATATACACACAGACACTCACCATGTATCCTTGCTGACAGGCTCACAAGTTTCTTTCAGGACAGGAGCTTCCTCCTCTGCTTCTCGGCTGTTATTTACTCCGTGTGTGTAACAGCAGAGCACAGAGTAGAGGCAGAGCCCAGTGGCACCCCCTACATGCTGGGAGGGTGCAGCAAGGGAGTGGACCAGTCCAGTCCCCTGACTCGAGTCATCTGACCTCATGTCAATGACGTGAGGTCAAGTGACAGGTAGGGTGATTGGACTGGTCCACTCCCTGGCCGTCACAGACCTCAGTCAGAACGACGCTGCGTGATTTCCTGGCTCTTCCTAAAGCTGCTGCAGGTGTCCGACATACAGGGCGCCTATCAGCAGCGATCAGCTGCTCTGCGGCGCCCCCCCTTCCCTACAGGTGAGGCATGCGCCCCCGGGGCACATGCCTCACCTGCCCCCCCTAGCTACGCCCCTGCACATAGGATACCTGCTGCACACACCACTCACACATAGAAAACATGCTGTACATGCCACTGAAAAATAGGACACATGCTGTAAACGCCACTCACACATAGGATACATGCTGTACACGCCACTCACACATAGGATACATGCTGTACACGTCACTCACACATAAGATACCTGCTGCACACGCCACTCACACATAGGACACATGCTGTACACGCCACTCACACATAGGACACATGCTGTACATGCCACTCACACATAGGATACATGCTGTACACGCCACTCACACATAGGATACATGTAGTACACGCCACTCACACATAGGACACATGCTGTACACACCACTCACACATAGGATACATGCTGTACAGGCCACTCAAAAATAGAATACATGCTGTACACGCCACTCACACATAGGATAAATGCTGTACACGCCACTCACACATAGTACACATGCTGTACACACCACTCACACATAGGATAAATACTGTACACAACACTTACATATAGGACACATGCTGTACACGCCACTCACACAGGATACATGCTGCACACGCCACTCACACATAGGATACATGCTGTACACACCACTCACACATAGGATGCATGATGTACACACCAATCACACATAGGATACATGCTGCATACGCCACTCACACATAGGATACATGCTGTACACGCCACTCACACAGGATACATGCTGTACACGCCACTCACACATAGTACACATGCTGTACACGCCACTCACACATAGGATACATGCTGTACATGTCACTCACACATAGGATACACGCTGCACATGCCACTCACACATAGGATACATGCTGCACACACCACTCACACATAGGATACATGCTGCACACGCCACTCACACATAGGATACATGCTGCACACGCCACTCACACATAGGACACAAGCTGTACATGCCACTCACACATAGGATAAATGCTGTACACACCTCACACATAGTACACATGCTGTACACGCCACTCACACCACACGCCACTCACACATAGGATAAATGCTGTACACACCACTTACATATAGGACACATGCTGTACACGCCACTCACACAGGATACATGCTGCACACGCCACTCACACATAGGATACATGCTGCACATGCCACTCACACATAGGACACAAGCTGTACATGCCACTCACACATAGGATAAATGCTGTACACGCCACTCACACATAGGATAAATGCTGTACACACCACTTACATATAGGATACATGCTGTACACGCCACTCACACAGGATACATGCTGCACACTCCACTCACACATAGGATACATGCTGCACACACCACTCACACATATGATACATGCTGTACACACCACTCACACATAGGATACATGCTGTACACACCACTCACACATAGGATACATGCTGTACACACCACTCACACATAGGATACATGCTGTACACACCACTCACACATAGGATACATGATGTACACGCCACTCACACATAGTACACATGCTGTATACGCCACTCACACATGGGATACATGCTGTACACGCCACTCACACATAGGACACAAGCTGTACATGCCACTCACACATAGGATAAATGCTGTACACGCCTCACACATAGTACACATGCTGTACACGCCACTCACACCACACACCACTCACACATAGGATAAATGCTGTACACACCACTTACATATAGGACACATGCTGTACACGCCACTCACACAGGATACATGCTGCACACGCCACTCACACATAGGATACATGCTGCACACGCCACTCACACATAGGACACAAGCTGTACATGCCACTCACACATAGGATAAATGCTGTACACACCACTTACATATAGGATACATGCTGTACACGCCACTCACACAGGATACATGCTGCACACTCCACTCACACATAGGATACATGCTGCACACACCACTCACACATATGATACATGCTGTACACACCACTCACACATAGGATACATGCTGTACACACCACTCACACATAGGATACATGCTGTACACACCACTCACACATAGGATACATGATGTACACGCCACTCACACATAGTACACATGCTGTATACGCCACTCACACATAGGATACATGCTGTACATGCCACTCACACATAGGATACACGCTGCACACGCCACTCACACATAGGACACATGCTGTACAGGCCACTCACACATAGGATACGTGCTGCACACGCTACTCACACATAGGATACATGCTGTACATGCCACTCACACATAGGATACATGCTGCACACACCACTCACACATAGGATACATGCTGTACACGTCACTCACACATAAGATACCTGCTGCACACGCCACTCACACATAGGATACACGCTGTACACGCCACTCACACATAGGATATATGCTGTACACGCTACTCACACAAAGGACACATGCTGTACATGCCACTAACACATAGGATACATGCTGTACACGCAACTCACACATAGGATACGTGCTGTACACGCCACTCACACATAGGATACATGCTGTACAGGCCACTCACACATAGGATACATGCTGCAAACGCCACTCACACATAGGATACACGCAGCACACGCCACTCACACATAGGATACATGCTGAATGCGCCACTCACACATAGAATACATGCTGTACACACCACTCACACATAGGATACATGCTGTGCACACCACTCACACATAGGATACATGCTGCACACGCCACTCACACATAGGATACATGCTGCACATGCCACTCACACATAGGATACATGCTGCACGCGCCACTCACACATAGGATACATGCTGTACACGCCACTCACACATAGGATACATGCTGTACACACCACTCACACATAGGATACATGCTGTACAGGCCACTCACACATAGGATACATGCTGTGCACACCACTCACACATAGGATACATGCTGTACACGCCACTCACACATAGGATACATGCTGCACGCGCCACTCACACATAGGATACATGCTGCACATGCCTCTTACACATAGGATACATGCTGTACACGCCACTCACACATAGGACACATGCTGCACACGCCACTCACACATAGGATACATGCTGCACACGCCACTCACACATAGGATACATGCTGCACACGCCACTCACACATAGGATACATGCTGTACACGCCACTCACACATAGGATACATGCTGTACACGCCACTCACACATAGGATACATGCTGTACACACCACTCACATAGGATACATGCTGTACACGCCACTCACACATTGGATACATATTGTACACGCCACTCACACATAGGATACATGCTGCACACGCCACTCACACATAGGATACATGCTGCACACGCCACTCACAGATAGGATACATGCTGTACATGCCACTCACACATAGGATACATGCTGCACATGCCACTCACACATAGGATGCATGCTGCACATTCCTCTCACACATAGGATACATGCTGTACACGCCACTCACACATAGGACACATGCTGCACACGCCACTCACACATAGGATACATGCTGCACACGCCACTCACACATAGGATACATGCTGCACACGCCACTCACACATAGGATACATGCTGCACATGCCACTCACACATAGGATACATGCTGTACACGCCACTCACACATAGGATACATGCTGCACACACCACTCACACATAGGATACATGCTGTACACGCCACTCACACATAGGATACATGCTGTACACGCCACTCACACATAGGATACATGCTGTACATGCCACTCACACATAGGATACATGCTGCGCGCGCCACTCACACATAGGATACATGCTGCACATGCCTCTCACACATAGGATACATGCTGTACACGCCACTCACACATAGGACACATGCTGCACACGCCACTCACACATAGGATACATGCTGCACACGCCACTCACACATAGGATACATGCTGCACACGCCACTCACACATAGGATACATGCTGTACACGCCACTCACACATAGGATACATGCTGTACACGCCACTCACACATAGGATACATGCTGCACACACCACTCACACATAGGATACATGCTGTACACACCACTCACATAGGATACATGCTGTACACGCCACTCACACATTGGATACATATTGTACACGCCACTCACACATAGGATACATGCTGTACACACCACTCATACATTAGACATATGCCGTACATCCACAAGACCACTGCAGCCAGTCATTGACCTCAGCAGTGACGCTAGCATGTACAGCACATGACCGCTGAGACCAGTGATTGGCTGCAGTGTTCACATGGATGAACTGCATGTTTTCACTAGGTTCAGTAATGGAAAGAATTGGGTCTAGCAGAGGTTGACCATTCACAGAAGTGACAGCTGGAGGTTTCTCCAAAGGCGTCGTTGGCAAATAGAGACGGTCTACTAAGGCCTGTTGGATGAAATTCGCAGTCGCTCCAGAATCCAGATAAGTGGAAACAGAGTGCGATTCTGTTTTTTTTTTTATTCTCATTCCGATAAGATATTAATACATATAACAAAAAACAATCCCGACCCCTCCCCCAACCTAATCCTAATACAAAAACCTTACTTATACATAACAAAGTACATTTTAAGCGTATACAAATGTATTATTAGTTTAAAAAAAACAAAAAACCTTCAACTCTCTCCCATACGTAGCTCTCCGAGCACCCTCACATCTTTACCCAATTGTCATCCTTGAGTTGAACATAACCCCTTGTTCATCTGTCATGCTCTTGATCCATGGTTCCCATAGTTGTTCAAATGTAAAGTTTTTATTTTTGCTATTATAATATCCAAACTCCATGTTTATATTCCTTAGTATTATTCTGTGCCAAGCTTACCCAGAATTGGTGAACCATAGGACAATTCCAAAACAAGTGCGAGAAATCTGCCTCTGATATCCCACATCTGATGCATTTCCCGCAATATTTTCCCGTAAACCTTTTCATTTTCTTTGGCGTTAAATACAAACAGTGTATAATAAAATATTATGTCATTCTATGGGATCTATTCAATTAAAATTTACCAGTGCATCTGCTTATTTTTCTCCATTCATTGTCATCTATTATCCCAAAAATATATTCCCACTCCCCCCTTCCTCTTTGATTCCCCTCCCCTCTAGACCCGCATTTTAATTTCTTATAAATCCGTTCTAGTAAACCTTCTCCCCTCCCAAATTGATATAAGTTCCATAATGAGTCAGAAGACTCCAAATGGAATAAAGTTTTATCCCGAGTCACACTCACCGCGTGATGTAATTGAAAATATTTACATCTCATATGTGAAGGAATATTCAATTCTGTACTCAGTGTATCCCAATCTTTCAGATTGCCATTAGAAAAAATAAAATGTCTAACCAACCTGAGTCCATATTTGGACCATCCACTCCAATCAGTTATTTTATTAACCTCTAATATATTAAAGTTGACAATTAATGTTGTGAAACTCAATGCTCCATTTAAATGAACATTTTTCTTAATTGAACCCCAATTTCATGCATCATATATATTGTTGGACACTCCTTACAATTTCTCAATTGCCCGGACTCCATTACCTGAAGTATATTCTGAAGATGGCCCCTACTAGACTTACTAATATTTTGTATAAACGGAGATTGTTTCCCACTCAAAATATTTCTCCACTGTCCTGACAAAAAATATATTCTCAAGTCAGGTACTGCCAGTCCACCCTCTTCTCCTCTATCCATCAAGTATTTAAACTGGGTTTCCTTCCTCTCCAAATTAGCTCCCTCATTAACCACTTCCCTCTTTAGCCACTTTTGACCTTCCTGACAGAGCCTCATTTTTCAAATCTGACATGTGTCACTTTATGTGGTAATAACTCCGGAATGCTTTCACCTATCCAAGCAATTCTGAGATTATTTTCTCGTGACACATTGGACTTTACGTTACTGGCAAAATTTGCTCGATATATTCAGTATTTAATTGTGAAAAATACCAAAATTTGGCAAAAAATTGCAAAAATGAGCATTTTTCTCAATTTAAATGTATCTGCTTGTAAGACAGGCAGTTATAACACACAAAATTGTTCCTAATTAACATCCCCCATATGTCTACTTTAGATTGGCATCGTTTTTTGAACAACGTTTTATTTTTCTAGGACGTTACAAGGCTTTGAACTTTAGCAGCAATTTCTCAGAATTTTCAGGAAAATTTCAAAAGGCTATTTTTGCAGGGGCCAGTTAAAGAGGCTCTGTCACTAGATTATCAAATCCCTATCTCCTATTGCATGTGATGGGCGCTGCAATGTAGATAACAGTAACCTTTTTTTTTTTTCTTTTTTAAAACGATCATTTTTGCCCAAGTTATGAGCAATTTTATATTTATGCAAATTAGCTTTTCAATGGACAACTGGGTGTGTTTTCTCGTATTTCCAACTGGGCGTGTATTGTGTTTTTACCAACTGGGCGTGTATTGTGTTTTTACCAACTGGGCGTTGTGAATAGAAGTGTATGACGCTGACAAATCAGCATCATACACTTCTCATCGTTCCCACCCAGCTTCTTTCACTGCAGAAATACAGCGTGACGTTACCCACAGGTCCTTCAACCTTGTCGTCGGACAAAGAAGATACATCGGCTCCAGGCGTCCAAAAGGTTAATATGCTCATCTCTAAGGAGTTTGCTATGCTTACCTGCACATGGTGATGCTGCTGCAATTTCAACTGTACTCTGACGCCTGGAACGGATGTGTCTTCTCTCTTCCGACGCCAAGGTTGAAGGACCTGTGGGTGATGTCACGCTGTGTCTGCAGTGAAAGAAGCTGGCTGGGAATGATGACGTCACCCACAGGTCCTTCAACCTTGGCGTCGGAAGAGAGAAGACACATCAGCACCAGGCGTCAGGGAGTACAGTGCAGGGTATGTGCAGGTAAGCATTGCAAACTCCCTAGAGACGAGCATATTAACCTTTTGGACGCCTGGAGCCGATGTATCTTCTTTGTCCGACAACAAGGTTGAAGGACCTGTGGGTAACGTCACGCTGTATTTCTGCAGTGAAAAAAGCTGGGTGGGAACGATGAGAAGTGTATGATGCTGATTTGTCAGCGTCATACAATTCTATTCACAACGCCCAGTTGGAAATACGAGAAAACTCGCCCAGTTGTCCATTGAAATGCTCATTTGCATAAATATAAAATTGCTCATAACTTGGGCAAAAATGATCGTTTAAAAAAAAAAAAAAACAACGTTACTGTTTTCTACATTGCAGCGCTGATCACATGCAATAGGAGATAGGGATTTGATAATCTGGTGACAAATCCTCTTTAAGTTGTGAAGTGGCTTTGAGGGCCTTATATATTAGAAACCCCCAAAAAGAGACCCCATTTTAAAAACCTCACCCCTCAAAGTATTCAAAACAGCATTTAGAAAATGTCTTACCCTTTAGACATTTCACAGGAATTAAAGCAAAGTAGAGGTGACATTTACAAATTTCATATTTTTTTGCAGAAATACATTTTTAATACAATTTTTTTTATAACACAGAAGGTTTTATCAGAGAAATGCAACTCAATATTTATTGCCCAGGTTCTGCAGTTTTTGGAAATATCCCACATGTGGCTGTAGCGTGCTACTGGAATGAAGCACTGGCCTCAGAAGCAAAGGACCACGTAGAGGATTTTGTGGCCTTATTTTTATTAGAATATATTTTAGGCACCATGTCAGGTTTGAAGGGCTCTTGCGGTGCCAAAACAGTGAAAATCCCCCAAAAGTGATCCCATTTGGGAAACTACACACCTCAAAGAAATTATCTAGGGGTATAGTGAGCATTTTGACAGCACAGGTTTTTTACAGAAATTATTGGAAGTAGGCCGTGAAAATTAAAATCTAAATATTTTCAAAGAAAATGTAGGTTTCCACAAGGACTAAAGGAGAAAAAGCACTGCAAAATGTGTAAAGCAATTTCTCCCGAGTAAAACAATACCCCACATGTGGTAATAATTGGCTGTATTGAGACACGGCAGGGCTTAGAAGGGATGGAGCGCCATTTGGCTTTTGGAGCTCAAATTTAGCAGGAATAGTTTGCAGAGGCCATGTCACATTTACAAAGCCCCTGAGGGGACAAAACAGTGGAAACCCCCCACAAGTGACCCCATTTTGGAAACTACACCCATTGAGGAAATTATCTAGGGGTATAGTGAGCATTTTGACCCCACAGTTTTTTTTGCATAAATTATTGGAAGTAGGCCCTGAAAATGTAGGTTTCCACAAGGACTGAAGGAGAAGAAGCACCAGAAAATTTGTAAGGCAATTTCTCCCGAGTAAAAAAATACCCCACATGTGGTAATAACCGGCTGTTTGGACACACGGCAGGGCTTAGAAGGGAAAGAGCGCTATTTGGCTTTTGGAGATCACATTTAGCAGGAATGGTTTGCAGAGGCCATGTCACATTTACAAAGCCCCTGAGGGGCAAAACAATGAAAACACCCAAATAGTGACTCCATTTAGGAAACTACACCCCTTGAGGAATTCATCTAGGGGTGTAGTGAGCATTTTGACCCCACAGATGTTTCATAGAATTTATTAGAATTGGGCAGTGAAAATAAAAACAATCCTTTCTCTTCAATAAGACGTAGCTTTAGCGCAAAATTTTTCATTTTCCCAACAAATAAAGGAAAAAAAGAACACAACATTTGTAAAGAAATTTCTCCCGAGTATGGCAATACCCCATATGTGGTCATAAACTGCTGTTTGGGCACACGGCAGGGCTCAGAAGGGAAGGAGCGCCATTTGGAGTGCAAATGTTGCTGGATTGGTTTCTGGGTGCCTGTGGGCCCAAAACAGTGGAAACCCCCCGGAAGTGACTCAATTTTGGAAACTACACCCCTCAATGCATTTACCTAGGGGTGTAGTAAGCATTTTAACCCTGCAGGTGTTTTGTAGAATTTAGTGTGCACTCGATGTTGCAGAGTGAAAATGGGAGTTTTTCCATAGATATGCCAATATGTGGTGCCCAGCTTGTGCCACCATAACAAGACAGCTCTCTAATTATTATGCAGTGTTTCCCGGTTTTAGAAACACCCTACATGGGGCCCTAATCTTTTGCCCTGACATTCGACCAGGCTCAGGAGTGAAAGCGTACCATGTAAAATTGAGGCCTAATTTGTCGATTTACAAAGTATTGGTTCACAACTGCAGAGGCTCAGATGTGGAATAATAAAAAGAAACCCCTGAGAAATTACCCCATTTGGAAACTACACCCCTCAAGGCATTTATTAAGGGGTGTAGTGAGCATTTTCACACCACAGGTCTTTTCCATAAATGATTGCACTGCGGATGGTGCAAATTAAAAATTTATATTTTTCCCTAGATATGCCATTTCAGTGACAAATATGTCATTCCCAGCTTATGCCACTGGAGACACACACCCCAAAAATTGTTAAAAGGGTTCTCCCGGGTATGAAGATGCCATATATGTGGAATTAAACTGCTGTTTGGGCACATTGTAGGGTTCAGAGTGCAGGGAGCGCCATTTGGCTTTTTGAGAGCGGATTTTGCTTGGTAGTAGATTTGTTTGATTATTGCTGGTGTTTCCATTTATAATGTGGGAGTACATGTAAGCTGGGCAGAGTACATCAGGGACATAGTCAGGTGGCATAATAATGGGGTAAAAAAGCAATAAAATGATCCATAGATGTGTGTTACGCTGTGAAGCAATCCTTTCTGCACAGGCCGGTGTCGCACTGATATATGGCGTCCTTTCTTATCCCCCTTTTGGTCCACACTCCGCACCTTTGCAGTTTGGGGAATTTTGCTGGGAAAGTGTTGTCCTGGTATAATACGGGCACACTCGCTTCCAGCAGATATGTTTGGGCCCTGCCCTTCCTGGTTCCCTAATTTTAGGTCCTTGGTAAATCGCCTCTTGAAACAGAAGAAATGTTCCCCTCGGGCCAGCACAACTGCATATTTTTTCTTTCCTGACTCATTGGAGCCATAACTAATTTTATTTTTTCATAGACGTAGTGGTATGAGGGCTGTTTTTTTGCTGGACGAGCTGTAGTTATTATTGGTACCATTTTGAGGTACATGTGACATTTTGATCACCTTTTATCCTAGTTTTTTGGAGGCCAGGTAAACAAAAAAATACAATTCTGGCATCGTTTTTTTTTTAGTTTTTTTTATACAGCATTCACCAAGCATTATAAATTACATGTTACCTTTATTCTGCGGGTCCGTACGATTCCGGCGATACCTAATTTCTAGCACTTTTTTATGTTTTACAACTTTTTGCACAATAAAATTACTTTTGTAAAAATAATGTATTTTTTCTGTCGCCAAGTTGTGAGAACCATAACTTTTTTACTTTTTTGTCGACGGAGCTGTATGAGGGCTTGTTTTTTGCGAGACGAGCTATAGTTTTTATAGGTACCATTTTTGGATACGTGCGACTGTTTGATCACTTTTTATTCCAATATATGTAGGTCAAAGTGACCAAAAAACAGAAACTCTGGTAAAGTTTTTTACGTTTTTTTTTTACGTTGTTCACCGTGTGCAATAAATAATATAATATTTTGATACCTGATGTCGTTACAGTCCCGGCGATACCAAATACGTATGGTTTATTATTATTTTTCAATAATAAAGGACTTGATAAGTGAAAAAGGGCGATTGTGTTTTATTTTATTACTTGAAACTTTTATTGTTTTCATACTTTTATTTTTTTCACTTTTTTTTTACACTTTTTTATACTTTTTTTTACACTTTTTCTCAAGTCCCACTAGGGGACTTGACGGTCCAACTGTCAGCTTTAGTTTTTTTCTAATACATTGCAATGTATTAGATCTGTCAGTTATTCACTGACAGCAAGCCGATTAGGCTTCGCCTCCCAGCGGGGCCTAATCAGCTTCCGTAATGGCAGAGCAGGAGGCCATTGTGTCTCCTGTTGCCATAGCAGCAGTCGCAAGTCCTGATTGCCTGTCAGGGCTGGCGATCTGCTAGCAACCGCTAAGATGCAGAAATCGCTTTCGATTGCTGCATCAAAGGGGTTAATGGCAGGGATCGGAGCTAGCTCCGGTTCCTGCCATTTCATGTGGATGTCAGCTGTAATATACAGCTGACCTCCACCGCTGATGACGCCGGATCAGCTCCTGAGTCGGCGCCATCTTGCCGGCGGCTACGGAAGCCGATCAGGCTCCGCCCCTGGGCGGATCTTGACCGACTTCCATGCTAGGCAGACTGGGAGGCCAGTATTAGGCCTCCGGTTGCTATTGCAGCCACCGGAACCCCGGCAATTTCATTGCTGTGGTTCCGATGAGCTGCAAACAGCTTAAATGTAGCGATCAGGTTTGAACGCTGCATTGAAGGGGTTAATGGTGGGGATCGAAGCTAATTTTGGTCCCCGCCATTACAGCCGGATGTCAGATACAGCTGAGATCCGGCGATGATGGCACCGACTCAGCTTCTGAGCCGGTGCCAAACATTTGGCGTAAGTATATGACATTTTGCGGCAAGCACTGGCTTTCCATGTCGTATATTTACGACAAATGTCGGGAAGAGGTTAAGCTTTCTTTGCATTTAAACGTCTTTTCTCCTATCCATATGGGACTGTTAATCAGTAGATACAACAACTGGGGTAATACTATCATTTTAATTACGGCTATTCGATCTGCCATAGAAAGGGGTAACCTATTCCATATCTTAATTTTTGGGTGAGAATTTTGTAGCGGTTGTCTATCCACGTAGGGTAGTCTCTTCAATCAACCCATCGGGTTGACCACCAGATCATGGGCGCAGGGGATTTAACAGGAGAGTAATGGCTGTTTTTTCATTTCAAAACATTCCATGCAACTAGTTTCATTTCTCGGACAATCCTTTTAAGGAAATATTTATCGGGGCACAATGCACCATTTCTGGGCGCGGTATCCAATGTTTATCTGGACAGTCGCCTGGTTATTTTTCTGGACTTTGTATGGACTATTTACCTGGATGCTGGGTAATAATTATGTGAGTTAGAAACAGGAGGACCTGCAATCTCATCAACATTGTCCTTTTCTCATAAAATGTTCTTCTTGAGACATCTGATGGATTACTCTGAAAATATGGCGTACGTGCCAATCAAGGTCCAAAGGTTGACATACTCAATGGCCTCCAGGATCTGAATTTTACCTTTTTCTTTCACTAACCCATTTCTCTAGGAGTCATATATAAAGGTTGGGTCTATGGAGCCCAGATGAGCTACATTAGCAACTTTGAAAGAGCAGCCTCAGAGACATTCAGCTCCAGGATGGTCTGTGCCAAATAAGTAGTAGTTCAGAACGCACTGGACGATGTAGGTGCACGAATAGGGTCCCAACCCAATCGTAGTCAAAATAAGTATTTGGCACACAAAGCTGAAGTTTAAAGAAGAAATCTTGATTTTTGTTCAAGTGGTTGTAGATGCCAGAGGCTTAGTGTGACGCTTCGGTCATTACATGACCTTCATCAGGCTCTGTGCCGTTCTGGTTGCTGGTACATCCAGTAGTTGGCGCTTCGTTCGGAATGGCGGCTGACCATATAGGACATATCCACGAGGCAGCACATCATGTCTGGTCAATTCCCCTACTACTCTGTACACTAACATCTTCAAAAGAGAAGAAGAGGAAGGTGCAGATGTGACGTTCAGGTTAGGTATTTGCAGTATTGAAGTTGTATTGTGCTCCCCTTGGAGCACTGTGCAAAGGCAAAACTCCTTTATTGGAATGATGTGTAGATGGTTGGTGCGCAGGCTTACTTTTTTGTGTGCTCACTTGGCTAGGTCGGCATTAATGAGTGAAATGTATACAGTACCTTAGGAAAATACAGTGTGAGAAAAAGATGATAACAGGAGCGCTCCCTAGGGTAATACCTTGAAAAAAAATGTAAACTAGTCTTCTCACCTTGTGAACCTCTTGGTTGATAAGAACATCGACTGGATGCAGTTGTCTCTCTTTTTGTAGATTCTTGTTCTTCTGACACGGAGTACAGTATGTCTCAGGCTGGGGGATTTCTTTGCTGGACTTTGTTGTATGGTGGTCTACGTTCGTTCTGATTATGACCTGTTTTTGTAGCAGGAAGATGTCTTTCTTGTTTAGATGTTACTCCACGGGTTACCCAGCCTACTCATTCTTCAATGAATCAGTGACCATGTCCACAATTGATTACACAGGTATAATATAGATTTCATGATAGTTCTTTGGAATTAAAACAAATTCTTTTTATGTATTTGTCTATCCATTTTTATTAGAAATACAATAAATACATTGAGGTATGTTTTTATTGACATGTGTTGCTATCAGCCAGACAGGAAAAAAATATGGATGGCCTTGGGAATCTGTAGGGGCAGCTGTTCTACAGGAAAGGGAGTGCAGAGACCCTACCAAACAGGACGAGGGGAGGAAGTCCATTGCCGGGCATCTGAAGAGACTTGCCATTAAACACCCAAAACCATTGTACTTCACCGCAGCCCTGCGAATCATGGACAAGGCTTCATTTTCAAAGACTTCTGGACAGTTGTCTTTTAATTGGATGGATCTTAAAAACCCCTTCTGGACAGTGGGGGATGGGAAGGAGGAGGTGTGGACGGATGACATTACGGCATTCTTAGATGGACATTAGTGGTTCATATCTGCTGCCTCTTTAGCTTTCAGACCTTGATCTGGCACATCCCTTTCCATGGCTGACGTTCTCGACACCAGGGCTTCCTCCTGCTGATGTTGTACGGTACATTCCCTTCTGAAACAAGAATAAATAAAATGTCCTAGTGAAGAGTTGCTCTCTTGAAGATATTCCCCGTGACCCACACCAAGACCCTTTGTCTGCCAGGTAGGTAGATAGTGCGTTCTATGTTCAACTAAGATACAAAATTCACAAGTAAATCTGCTCAACCAAGACGCGGTTAACACAAAGGTTTCAAAACGGGGACAGATAGGGCGCCAAGCGATGGTAGAATTTTATTTAAATACGCGTTTATGGCACGACTTGTCCCTTTATCTGATCTTAACCTGACGAAGGGACCAGTCAAGTTTAGTCCCGGACCAGTCCGGTCCAGAAACACAGTCAAAATAAAATGGGTTTTACTTTACCGTCCACGTGTGAAGTATTTGTGTTACCCGCCGCTTACCAATTTTTAAACGGGAACTCCAAGAAAAATTTGTCATGCAATCAAAGGCGCAGTGCCCACCCAAACTACATCGCAGGATTTTATTAAAAAACTTGGCTTTTATCTATTGGATTACTACAATATGTAAAGGCAAATATCACTAACAGCTCCTGGCTCAGCCAGCAGAGGTGGGGTCCGGAGCCGAATGGGACCCAGAGCTGCTGAAGGAGCGGGAAGTACATAAAGGGGATTTGTCCGGGGTCTGAATACATTTTAGGGTTTGGTATTAAAGGGGTTTTCCAGGCATTATAAAAATTGTAATTCAAACTGAAAATTGCACCATTTAGCAAATACCCACCTTCTAATTGTCTGCGCCTCCAGTGCCGGCAGTTCACAATCCCCTGCCGGCCTGTTTACATAGGCTGGACCAGTGATGTCCCGTATCGGCACATGATCGCACTAGTCAATCACTGGCCACAGTGGTCACGTGCCATACTTACTTAGATCAATTCTGCAGGCAATACCCTCCCTCTATACTGTCCTTACTGCAAGGTTTTTATAGTGAGGACAGAATACAGGGAATATCTGGTACACAAAGCGTATTCTCACTAACCCTGCCCCATGACAAGCCATGCCCAATGAACCACGTTCTGTCAAAGGTACGCCCTGTCAAGTCCTGTCTCAATCCATCTGAAACCAAAGTGTCCCTAGAAAGAAATTCCAAATATTGTCAACTATGCTATATTAGGGTATAGTATGAAGAATCAGTGCAGTAGGGTCTATATACTACTATATACACAAAGCTGCCATGTGCCGAACATTGCAAAACACCCTTTTCATAAAAGAGCGTTAATTCCAGTCCTGCAGTCACCCTGATGACCTTATACTGTGCCAGTACTTGAGGTAGGTGTGCCCCTTTATATATTACTTGCAGCCAGAATTGGCACCGGGATTATCAGCTCATTGACGAATTCTTGAGGTCACATTTGTGTCTTGATGTCACCAGTCTGAACCAATCCTACGCCACTTGCTCTTTATATAATTTTCAGGAAAAAAAAATACCCCTAGCAATAAATACTGCATGTAAATAATATTCTCATTACAGTACAACAACAAATAAATGGAAAAAGCGCCATATCCCTATTAGGTCCCGCGGACATCATAGAGGTGGTCCTTGACTTCCAGTCCTGCAGTCACCATGAAGACTTTGTGCTGTCAGTGCAGGCAGAATAAAGCTGACATGGTGACAATGTAATGTTTTATATGTACTACTACTCCCTGTACTGACTGATAGTAGAGAGAATGGACTAAGCTGAAGGATTCCCGACTCTTATCAATTCTTTAAATAGGGAATATGCCCTGAATACTAACCCCAAATTTATATTACATTTATAGTAGGGCAGATTTACTATTCAAATTGAGCCAGAATTATGGCGTACATGTTGTGCGCCATATTTATTAATTGTTTTAGACACATTTTGTGGCGTGTTTGACAAGGGGCGTGGCCTAGAATAAAGGGGCGTGTCTTAAACTAAGCCAACCAAGAGGTGGTATAAGGAAGAGAAAAGTGTCTAACATGTCTAGTAAAACCTATCATACATCGTGCACCACTGTGATAAATTTGGCGCAATTTCTGACTTCCTTGTATCAGTTTACACTGTGTAAAACTCAGATAGTTTTAGGCCCCATGCACACGAAAGTATTTTTGCGGCCGCAATTCACCCGCAAATCTGCAGGTGAATTGCGGCCCCATTCATTTCAATGGGCCCATGCACACGACCTTGGTTTCCACGGTCCATGCATTGCCCAGGAACCTGGACCGCAAAAACAACGGACATGTCTTATTACGGTCGTGTTTTGCGGTACAGGCTCATAGAAAATAATGCACGCGGTCATATGCACGGCCTGCGATTTGAGGGCGGCTGTGGGTGACACTCCGCGGACGTACGAGCCGCAAGTCACGGTCAATGTACCTCACTATGGTCGTGTGCATGAGGCCTTAGTAAATCTGCCCCATGGTAATACCAGTGACAGCCCGCTCTTTCCCGGTGGGGTACAGTCCTCCGCACATCTTCATCCCTGTCTCATCTTGTATGTGCCGGTTACTTTTCTCCTTATACCTGAGAAGTAACAAAAATAACATCAGAAACTAAAAAAACACAATTCAAAGTATTTCTCCCCATTTCTAAAAATAACATTTCCTGCAGGTGAATAATGAAAAATATAAAGATATAAATATATTCAGGCCTATGTGTCTGTCCAGGGGGTCAGTGAGGGTCCTGCCTGTTATATGTGGGGAGGTCTTGCTGCACAATGACGGAGGGGAAAATGTCTGTACATCAATATATATTTGTCTCTAGGAGCCCCTACAAAGTCTCAGTGAGGGCCCTATCTGTTATACGTGGGGAGCTTGTATACAGCGTTAGTAACACGCATGTCACTCCACTATAGATATTTTGGGTGCGGGTTCTTCGACCTCACTGTCCATAGTTTAATTAAACACCTTAAAGGGAATGTGTTGCCAGAAAAACATGTTTTTTTTAAAAAAATTAAACATTTAGTGTGTGGGTGATTAAACATTGTTCAAATTTTTTTTATTTTTTTCACGAGTCAGGAAATAGTCAGGAAATATTATAAATTAATTCTAATTTATAATACTACCCATTTTTGGTCACTAGATGGAGCTATTCCCAAAATTGCAGCATTGCAACAATGGGTTAAAAGCCCTCGCTCTAGTGAGCTCTCAGCATCCCCCCCTCCTTTATCCTGGCTAGTGCCGGGATAAACGAGGGGTTTGAACGGTGTAACCTCCTACGCTGTGTGTCGCCATTTTTTGAGCTAACACACAGTGTAGTAGGTTTACATACAGTAGTAAACACACACAAACACGAATATACATTGAAATCTCTTACCTGCTCCTGCCGCCGCGGCTCCCTCCGGCCCGTCCGCTCCGTTTGCTGCCGCTGGTCCAAGTGCACAAATCCGGAAGCCGCGACCGGAAGTAGTAATATTACTGTCCGGCCGCGACTTCCGGTCCACAGGAAAATGGCGCCGGACGGCGCCAATTTCGAATTGGACTGTGTGGGAGCGGCGCATGCGCAGTTCCCACACAGACGCCGTACACTGAAGTCAATGGGACGGGAGCCGTTCGCAGTCCCTATGGGACTGTGGCTGCCGTATTCCATGTCTGTATGTGTCGTTAATCGACACAGACAGAAATGGAACAAAAAATGGCAGCCCCCATAGGGAAGAAAAAGTGTAAAAATAAGAAAAAGTAAAACACAAACACACAAATGAATATAAACGTTTTTAATAAAGCACTAACATCTTTAACATATAAAAAAATAATTTGTGATGACACTGTTCCTTTAAGGAAATGGATTATCACCAAGAAGTTTTATTTAAAGGGGTACTCCCATCTTACTATTTCTCTGGGACTCACACCTATGTAGAAAACGGAGGTCTCTCCCTGACCCTGTCCTGCTTTGTTCCCAGATCCCTGTCCCGTCTAATGGCTGCTGATTCCAGGTGGAGAATGACTTGGGAAAGGCCTCGCACGTCCCTCTCTCTATTCTGTTCTATGGAAGTTTCGGAAACAGCTGAGCGCTGTTGAACTATTTGTGTAACTCCCATAGTACAGAAAGGAGAGTGCTGCGTGCATGTGCATAGGTGGATATCACATAAACGTCTGAGGCCTCATTTACACGAACGTGATATACGTCCGTGAGACTCGCGTGCTTTTCACGCGGGTCGCACGGACCTATACAAGTCTATGGGGGCATGCAGACGGTCCGTGAGTTTTGCTCAGCGTGAGTGCGCTGAAAAAAACTCACGACATGTTCTATAATTCTGCGTTTTTCGCGCATCACGCACCCATTGAAGTCAATGGGTGCGTGAAAACCACGAAGGTCGCACGGAAGCACTTCCGTGCGAACTGCGTGATTCGTGCAAGAGCTGTCAAACTGAATGTAAACAGAAAAGCACCACGTGCTTTTCTGTTTACAAACATCCGAACGGAGTGTCTTAGACATGAGCGAACCGAACTTTACCGGGTTCGGCCGAACTCGTTTTGACCGAACCCGGCAGGAGACAGTCACTGTGCAGGGTGCTGAAAGAGTTAAACTGGTTCAGCACCCTGGACAGTGACTTCCGATTCCAATATACGTGAACGTGTAAAAAAAAAAAAGTTCTGACTTACCGATAACTCCCGGCTTCTTCCTCCAGTCTGACCTCCCGGGATGACAATTCAGTCCAAGTGACAGCTGCAGCCAATCACAGGCCAAGCACAGGCTGCAGCGGTCACATGGACTGCCGCGTCATCCAGGGAGGTGGGGCCAGATGTCAAGAGAGGCGCGTCACCAAGGACGTGTCACCAAGGCAACGGCCGGGAAGTTCTCGGTAAGTACGAACCTCTTTTTTTTAAACAGGTTACTCGATATGGTGATCGGAATGCACTGTCGAGGGTGCTGAAAGAGTTACTGCCGATCAGTTAACTCTTTCAGCACCATGGACAGTGACTGACGTCGACTAGCCTCATCTCTATGATGGCGGCTGCGCGAAAATCACGCAGCCGCGCATCATACACGGATGACACACGGAGCTGTCAAGTGCCTTTTGCGCACGCAAAACGCTGCGTTTTTTGCGCGCGCAAAACACACACGCTCGTGTAAATGAGGCCTGAGATGGAGAAAACCCTCTAAAGAGATTATTTCATTAAAGGGTTTGTACATAATTAGAAAAATAGAGCTGACGTCTTCCAAAAACAGTGCCACACCTGTCCACAGGTGATGTGCGGTGTGTGGACAGCTTAGCCCTATACATTTCAATACAGAAAAGCTGCAATACCACACACAGCCTCTGGACAGAGGTGGCGCAGAGCTTCCATTTGGGTCATAGAGAGGGTCTTCAGTGTGATACCCCCCTCTATGATATCTAAATACCCTTATAGGGCATTTCAGGTGTAACCAGAAGTTAAGGTGATACAAAAAATATTCCATACATGAGATTTCCTTAATGGAGATATTGTAACAATAATTACTGAAAATATGTAATTGACTTTTTCCTCCATTGTAGGAATAGAACCCGAGAAGTGACGTTTTGGACTACGGAACAGTCGATCCTCCGGATGAAATGCTGTGTGGTTGGAGCGCAGTCCCAGGAGCGCTGGTGTTGTTCTGCTGATCCATGTTCTTCTTATCTGGAGCTTGTATACAGAACACGCGATCCTTCTGGTCCGACCTACTAACATATATAAGCACAGCCTAAACACACACGTAATGATATATAATAACATAACATTAACATAACATTACTATGTATCAGCCCTGATACGTCAGTCTCATCATATTTCTGGGGTCCCCGCACACAGGATATACGTTACCTCCTGTGATGATGTCACTTCCCTGTATTTCCTGTATGACATGGCTGCTCTTCCTCTTCCCGTTTCCCTTTCTGATGTATTTCCTCTTCCTGTGTGATAAGACGTGTGCTGTTGCCTCCTGCTGTGTATAACACGAGATGCAACATGTCTTATAAAACATGTCAATAATAATCGCAGAAAGCGAAAAACATTTTGTTCATTTCCATTCACATCAATGGTTATTTGTTTGCAGCCGTTTTTCTGAGCCGTACTTGTCTGTTTTTAGAATCAACTACAGGGAGATTTTGAGATGTGGTTTGCGAATTTCTTTACTATGTAAACCCCACCGATAGGGACAGCTAAGAAGCCGCCTCAGTTATCAGCGAGCGACCCCATAATTAGACTAAGCAGAGTGCCCCCATACAGTGCCAGCAGAGTATTGTCCCTTAAACAGTGCCAGTATACTGCCCCCTCATAAACAACACTACCAGCAGAGACCCCTCAATAAACCATATTGCCAGCAAAGTGCCTCCAATAATTAGTGCCAGCAGACTGCCCCCAATAACCACTACAAGCAGAGTTCCCCCTCACAAATAGTCCCAGCAGAGTGCCTTCCTTTATGCAGCTACATCATGTAAGATCTTCCCTAGTTTGGAAGTCTCCAGGACAATCTGGGAGAGAAGACAAGTGTGATGTAACCTGGTTGCAGTGTGTAAATGTAGCCTGAAACATCACGTGTAGCTCCTAAGTCTATGTTCACATGTTACATATTTATTGCAGATTTCCATGGTCAAATTGACACATAAAGTATGAATGTGAATAGGGTTCTAGAAAACTGCATAAACTTGCAGCAGTAACAATCTGCAGTAGATTGTAATGCAAAGGATGCACAGCCAAATATACTGCAAAATCCACATGTAATATATGGAGAAATATTAGGCCTAGTTCACACCGAGTTTTTTTGGAGCATTTTTGACGTGGAAACCGCATCAAAAAACGTCCGAAAACTAATATTATTGATTTCAATGGGATGCAGAGGCGTTTTTCCCACGAGAAAAAAACACTCACAGGAAAAAGCAGCGTCAAGCCCTTTCTTCAAGCGTTTCCGTCTCTGACCTCCCATTGCCATCAATGGGAGGCAAAGAAAACGGTTTTCACAGCATTTTTGCGTGCGGTGCTCAATGGCCGTAGTCGAAAAATGCGTCAAAAAAGCGGCAGAAGGAATTTTGAGGCAGATTTTTCCACCTGCAAAAAACTTGGTGTGTAAACAGGGACTTCGTGTCCACATGTGAACTACTCTATCCAATCACAGCTGTAATTCCAGCCAAAGCTGCCTAAGATTATGTTCACACCCCCCACTTCTCCTGCGGTTTGGCCGCTGCAGCCCGATGAGGAGGGATTATAACTAGAAATTGTGGATATAAAGAACATGCAGAGGTTTCTGTGTGACAGTCTAAGGGCATGACCAGATGTGGCGGAGTTCTGCATACACTGTCCGCATCAATGCCGCACATAATCTGCGTTGCAGATTCTGTCGCGGCTTTGCCTAAAATGGGCATTAAATTGATGCGGACTGGCCGTTGCGTATTGAGGGGGAAAGGGCTTCCCTTCTCTCTATCAGTGCAGGATAGAGAGAAGGGACAGCCCTTTCCCTAGTAAAAGAAAAATAAATTCATACTTACCCGGCCGTTGTCTTGGTGACGCGTCCCTCTTTCGACATCCAGCCCGACCTCCCTGTATGACGCGGCAGTCCATGTGACCGCTGCAGCCTGTGATTGGCTGCAGCCGTCACTTGGACTGAAACGTAATCCCGGGAGGCCGGACTGGAGGAAGAAGCAGGGAGTTCTCGGTAAGTATGAACTTCTATTTTTTTACAGGTTGATGTATATTGTGATCGGATGTCACTGTCCAGGGTGCTGAAACAGTTACTGACGATCGTTTAACTCTTTCAGCACCCTGGACAGTGACTATTTACGGACGTCGCCTAGCAACGCTCCCGTAATTATGGGTGCACACACGCAGTCACCCGTAATTACGGGAGCCCCATTGACTTCCTCAGTCTGGCTGTAGATCTAGAGATACATAGGTCCAGCCAGAATGAAGAACTATCATGTTAGTAAAACCAATACGCTCCGCAGCACACATAACATCTGCAGACTTCATTGCGAAATTTTCACTCTCCATTGAAGTCAATGGAGAAATTCCGCAATGAGTCCGCTACAAGTCCGCTACACGTCCGCAACAGCCAAATTCTGCACCGCAGCCTATGCTCCGCAGCGGAATTGTCCGCAACGTGTAAACTAACCCAATTAAAAAGCTGTGGAAAGCAATGGAGAAACGTGTACGCTGCAGATTTCTGCTGCGGACTATCCGCAGCGGAATTCCAGAGCAATTCCGCCACGTCTGGTCATGCCCTAAGGCTCTGTTCACATCTGCATTGGGGTCCCGTTCTTACGTTCCCGTCAGAGGTTTCCGTCAGAACAGGACCCTGAGCAGACACAAACTGACACCGACGGAAACCAGGGGTTTCCGTTTCCATCACCATTGATTTCAGTAGTCGACTACGCTATTGCTTCCGGAAAAACGACGGGTCCGGTGCACAAAAGAGACAAGCCAAAACCACGGGCACCGGCTCCGTCACCATTGAAATCGATGGTGATGGAAACGGAAACCCCTGGCTTTCGTCGGTGCCTGCTCAGGGTCCCGTTCTGACGGAAACCTCCGACGGACCGTCAGAACGGGACCCCAACGCAGATGTGAACAGAGCCTAATATGGATGAGAAAGGGGAGGTGGGACTACTCATTTATTATGCCCGGATACTGAACTGGTATTACTAGTATTATACCCTGTTCTATGAACTTTACCCGCTGGAGTACCCCAAAGATGCTTGTACCACTGATCGAGGTGCTATGTGTTTTGTAGTAAAATTAAATTGGTATTTGATTATTTTTTTTACAGTTAATATTTATTAAAAATGAGGTTTTAAAGTTTTTTGCCTGGCAGTGATAGTTTGATATTTGTCCAAAACCTATTTATTTCCATTTTTCATGGATATTATGAGGTGGGACGACTCACCTAACCAGTATGTACCTGACGGGAGCTGCATGCGTCCATCTCATCAAGTCTCCGATCTCCTGGCAGCTCCACTTTGTACAGATCCTACAATGAAAATCTATGCAAAAAGTTTACACCAAAAAAACAGAAAATTCTACTGCGGAACCAGGATTGTTGTTGTGTGGCAGGGCTGCACCTCGCCCTTCTGCTGCCGGAGGTAAACAGTGAAATAGCGCCCCCACCTGCATCACCATAGAGTGGCCATGTGGGGTAGAGAAAAGATAGCAAAGAAAATATAGAAAACCTTTATGTTTACATGTAGTAGAAATCTATTTAATACAAGTGAATAATATTTATAAAAATCGTAATCACATGCTGCGTTAGGCCTTATTCACACGACAGGGCCGATTTTCCCGGCCGGTTTGCATCCATTCCGATTCCGTTCCGGGCCGTGTTGCCGTTTTTACCGGCCGATTTGGACCCGATTTGCATCCGGTTTTTTCCCCAACCGTTTTTTAATCGGATGAATTTTTTGCACTCTACTTATTTTTTTATTATTATGGTCTGTCCCTCAAAGGTCAAAAAAGACCTTTTTGGAACTTGTAATATTTTTTTTCTTTCTTTTACACCATGTTTTTCCCTGTAACTGGAGCTGCACAGCAGCCCCAGTTACAGGGGAAATCAGCCCTCTCACAGTGACGAGTTTCACTAATAGGACTGTGCTAGGTCTAGTAAGACCCAGCAGCAGTCTGTCACTAACGGCACCCGGCGATCATGTGACCAGTCACATGATCACCGGGAGGAATAGAGACAGCACCGCTGCTGTCTCTATTTCTATACACAGCGTTCATTGAGCGTTGTGTAAAAAGACATCGTAGAAGACAGAAGCAGTGAAAGCTGCTTCTATCCTCTCCTCAGAGTCCCCGGCAGTCACTGACAGCCGAAGACCCGACATTCAGCTGCCCGATCGCGCGGGCAGCAAGTTAAAACCTGAGCCGTAAAAAGTCTATGGCTCGGGTTTTAAGGACCCTGACCGCTGGCCGTAAAAACACAGCCAGCGGTCGGGAACTGTAACAAGCAGGGGAAGGGAGCCAGCGCAGCGCTCCCTTCCACCTGCTGTACACCCCGACCCTGCCACACAGTATCACCAGCGTAGCCATTCGTCCGAATGGCATCAACTCCTCCTCCTCACATGCACTCTGCACTGTGAGGAGGAGAGAGTGCCCGAGCGACGGTTGACCCGGCCATCACTCGGGACACATTCTAGTGATGGCCGTGTATTACCCGACCCCATAGACTTCTATGGGAGCCGGGCGGCCGGGTACCCGGCCGAAAATAGGGCATGTCCCATTTTTTGACGGCCGGTTTTCCTGGCCCGTCAAAAAATCGGTCGTGTGAATAGCCCCATCCTAATGGTCTATTATTGCTAATGCAGCCGGGTGCCGGCCAATTTATGAACGGCCGGCACCCGGCCGGGAAACCCTGTCGTGTGAATCCCGCCTTAATTCTGCAGTGTATTACTGACATACCTACCTACCTGCACTCATTATATTACACTCATCCATTATATACCTACCTGCACTCATTATATTACACTCATCCATTATATACCTACCTGCACTCATTATATTACGCTCATCCATTATATACCTACCTGCACTCATTATATTACACTCATCCATTATATACCTACCTGCACTCATTATATTACACTCATACATTATATACCTACCTGCACTCACTATATTACACTCATACATTATATACCTACCTGCACTCATTATATTACACTCATCCATTATATACCTACCTGCACTCACTATATTACACTCATGCATTATATACCTACCTGCACTCATTATATTACACTCATACATTATATACCTACCTGCACTCACTATATTACACTCATCCATTATATACCTACCTGCACTCACTATATTACACTCATATATTATATACCTACCTGCACTCACTATATTACACTCATACATTATATACCTACCTGCACTCATTATATTACACTCATCCATTATATACCTACCTGCACTCACTATATTACACTCATCCATTATATACCTACCTGCACTCACTATATTACACTCATACATTATATACCTACCTGCACTCATTATATTACACTCATACATTATATACCTACCTGCACTCACTATATTACACTCATCCATTATATACCTACCTGCACTCACTATATTACACTCATACATTATATACCTACCTGCACTCACTATATTACACTCATCCATTATATACCTACCTGCACTCACTATATTACACTCATCCATTATATACCTACCTGCACTCACTATATTACACTCATACATTATATACCTACCTGCACTCACTATATTACACTCATACATTATATACATACCTGCACTTACTATATTACACTCATCCATTATATACCTACCTGCACTCATTATATTACACTCATACATTATATACCTACCTGCACTCACTATATTACACTCATACATTATATACCTACCTGCACTCACTATATTACACTCATCCATTATATACCTACCTGCACTCACTATATTACACTCATACATTATATACCTACCTGCACTCACTATATTACACTCATCCATTATATACCTACCTGCACTCATTATATTACACTCATACATTATATACCTACCTGCACTCACTATATTACACTCATACATTATATACCTACCTGCACTCACTATATTACACTCATACATTATATACCTACCTGCACTCACTATATTACACTCATACATTATATACCTACCTGCACTCACTATATTACACTCATCCATTATATACCTACCTGCACTCACTATATTACACTCATCCATTATATACATACCTGCACTCACTATATTACACTCATACATTATATACCTACCTGCACTCAGTATATTACACTCATCCATTATATACTTACATGCACTTACTATATTACACTCATCCATTATATACCTACCTGCACTCATTATATTACACTCATATATTATATACCTACCTCCACTCACTATATTACACTCATACATTATATACCTACCTGCACTCACTATTGACGTTGGCGGCCTCGTGTGGGAGGAGGCTGTCAAGCAAGGTACAGGATCCAGCGACGGAGACCACTGGCAGGAGAGGGACCTGCCGCCAGCATTACAATAACTTTACCCCAGTCCTCTGCAGTCCAATCAATATACTTAAAACAGGATGTCAGTCTGTCCTTGATGTTTTTCTTGGAGAGAAGTGGCTTCTTTGCAGCTCTTCTTGACACCAGTCCAGCCTCCAAAAGCCTTCACCTCACTGTGCGTGCAGATGCACTGACAGATGTCTCAGGAAGCTCTGCACTGCTGTTGAACCGATCCCATAGCTGAATCCTCTTTAGGAGAAGGTCCTGGTACTTGCTGGAATTTCTTGGACACCCTGAAGCCTTCTTCATAGCAAATGAACCTCTCTCCTTGAAGTACTGGATGATCCGATAAATGGTTCATTTTGGGGCAATCCTACAAGCAGCAATGTCCTTGCCTGGAAGGCTCTTTTGATGCAAAGCAATGATAAGCAAGTTAACGACATCTACCGGGATCCGTTATATGTCAATGTGGTGATGTATCTAGACGACATCAAGATTTTCTCACCCGCTTTGACTACACATTGGAAACGTGTTCGACAGGTCTTTCAACGGTTGCTGGAGAATAAGCTCTGTGCAAAGTTGGAGAAGTGGGTCTTCCAGAAATCCTCCCTTCCCTTTCTAGATTATATAGTCTCTGACCAGGGATTGAAGATGGACACCAACAAAATATCTGCTGTGTTGAACTGGCTTTGTTCTCAGGGTCTCCGTGCAATTCAACGCTTTCTGGGATTTTCACATTTCTACCGGCAGTTTATTCCCCACTACACTTCATTACTGGCGCCTATTTCAGCTCTTACAAAGAAAGGAGTGAATGCCAAAAATGAGACCCAAGAGACCAAATTGGCATTTCTTCAACTCAGTCTGTCTCTGCCGCCCCTATATTGCAGCATCCGGACGTCTCCAAGCAATTCTTCTTTGAGGTGGATGCCTCTATTATCGGTGCAGGTGTAGACCTGACGCAAAAAGGTCTTACCGGCAAGACTGTCACTTGCGGCTTCTTCTCCTAGTTATTTTCTCCTGCCGAGAAGAATTACTCTTAGAGATCAGGAGCTTCTGGCCATTGAATTGGCATTGGAAGAGTGGAAACATCTGCTAGAAGGGGTCATGCATCCTGTAATTATTTTCAGACCACGAATATTTGGTCTATCTACAGACCGCTCAGCGGTTGAATCCGCGCCAGGCCAGGTGGGCGCTCTTCTTTGCCTGATTTGAAATTCTGTTACATTTCCGTCCTGCCGAAAGGAATACTAAGGCTGACGCTCTGTCTCGGTGATTTGAAATTCATTTGGTTTTTATTTTTCCAAAGTACAATACAAAAGTATACAACATCCCAATGATACAGTCTCACAGCGTTGTATACAGAACACAGAAAAAGCTTGCACCTTTAGATATCAGAAACGTGCCTCGGACGTTGACATACTGACATATTAACAGACAAACAAACATAAAAACAGACATACAAAGAGTGGTGGTGATAAATACAAGCAATTATACATATGAGATGTCAAAAAGGAACAGGATGATGCAGGATACGAAAACCATGTATAAGTTAGCACAGATACATTCACAGAGTGACAGAGTTCTTGCGGAGCAGAAGTTGAACATGGGGTAACTCCGTCCAAGGGGCCCATTGAGACAAACACTTCTGCCTATAACCTTTAGATGTAGCAAAGTGCAATACGTAATAGAAGTGAAGATAAACCCTGTTTAGCACCTCCGAGAGATTCAGAGCCTCAGCTGTTTTCCATCTCTTGGCTATATGGAATCTGGAAGCGATAAGAATATGGCTTATTGGCCACCTAAATTCTAAAGGGATCTCATCCATCTGCATATCCAATAAAGCCAATGCAGGGGAAGGTAAAAGTTCTGCTCCCATTAATTCTGATATGTAGCGGAAGATACGCTTCCAGAATGGGTAGACTGATTTACATGTCCACCATAGATGAAATAATGTGCCCCTTGCTCCACATTCCCTCCAACACAAAGGAGAAGCCCTGGCTTGCATATGTTGTAACAGGTGTGAGGTACCAACGAAACTGAATTATCCTAATGGCTTCTATATGATTGACATATTTGGATATCCTATGTGAGTGATGTAAAGCAGCCCTCCAGTCCTCCTCCGAGAACTCCCGACCCATATCCGTCTCCCACTGAGACATGTATTTCAATTTGAGAAATGAGCTGTGGGTGTTTAAGGACAAGTAAGCTGAGGCCAAACCTTTCAGCGATGTAATATCCGAATCTGTCTCGGTAATTTGATGCCTCTGATCAAGTGAAACATATTATATCAATCCTTCTCGCATCATTCTGGTGGCTCCAGTCCTACTGAAGGATATCCATTATCGTAAAACCTTTGTTCCCTCAGCCAGAAGAAGGACAGTGCTTTCCTGGGGACATAACCCTAAACTGGCCGGTCACGCAGGTGTGCGTAAAACCAGAGAGCTAATTTCTCGTCAATTTTGGTAGCCAGCCATGGTCCTGGATGTTCAGGACTATGTCGCTTCCTGTTCCTTCTGCTCCCGGAACAAGACCTCCAAGTCCAGACCACCTGGCCTTCTTCTACCTCTTCCAGTCCCTGATTCTCTGTGGCAACATATTGCGATGGACATTGTGAGGGATCTACTCTTTTCACCCGAATGCAATACCATCTGGGTGATGGTAGATCGCTTCTTCAAAATGGCACATTTTGATCTTTTGTCTTGTTTGCCTTCTGCTCCTCATCTTGCCGGTCTCTTTATACAGCATATATTTCGTCTGCATGTTCTTTCCCATCATATTGTTTCTGACCACGGTGTACAGTTCACCTAAAGATTTTGGAGAGCTCTGTGTGGCCTGCTGGAAGTCAAGTTAGATCTTTCTTCTACATACCATCCACAGTTCAATGGCCAAGTGGAGAGGGTCAACCAGATCCTAGAGAACTTTCTACACCATTTCAGGCAACGTGTCCGCTAGTATCAATTGTATCAGTTATTACAAAATGTTTCTTCACATTTAAGTGTTTTATCTGCTCCTGGGGCGCAATCGCCACCTCCTCAATTTGCTGCCTTCAGTCCTGGATTGCATCTACAACTCCTCCACCTTACAAAGGCGACTCCAAGCCTTGTAGAGGATTAAATCAATGCACAATCCGTTTTGAGCTTTTAGCACAGCAATTTGCTTCCGACCACGCTAAGGTAGCCAACATCTTGTCTCTACTGTCTGGCGAGGCGGCAGGCCTGGGCTTCACCTCTACGGAAAAGGACAACCCCATCATGTTTGTTACCCAAGAATTTTTCACGACTTTTAAAAAAGTCATCATCTGCTTCTTCGTCACTACTCCAGTAGGACAATATGCCATCCAGTTTTGCACATTATCCACAGAGTAAGGCCCCATGCACACGACCGAAAAAAACCTCATGGTCGTGTGCATGGGGCCTTACAGTGGAACATTGATTCTCGTGTCGCTATGTTTTGGAAAGTTCTGGCAGACCGCATCAAGGATGAACAGGCCCTGTATTAACTAACGAGGTCTTAATGAAATCACGATAAAAAAAAACCCACGTTCATTTCCAAGCTCTTTGACTGACTGCAAGGTGCTAAGATTTTCACCAAGCTAGACTTACGTGGTACTTACAATTTGATTCACATCTGTGAAGGGAATGAGGGAAAAATCATGTTTAACACTAGAGATGGAAACCATGAATATCTAATTGTGGCTTTTGGTCTCAGAAATCCCCCGGCTGTCTTTCAAGAACTTGTTAACGACATTTTGCAAGATCTGTTATACGGCTGTGTTTTGTTATATTTGGATTACATTTTTGTTTTCTCCCTAGACCACTATACTCATCGCAAGCAATAGAGTCTTGTTCTGCACCGACTTACAGAGAATCATCTATATGCCAAGCTTAAAAAATTGCTTTTTGAGTGATCCAGACTGTCTTTTGTAGGATATATCTCTGATCAAGGAATTCAAATAGATCCAGCAGTACTTAAATTGTCTAGTCTAGGCCTTCTCCTCTGCCTTAGTTCTCCATAGACCGGACTACAGTAAAACCTCCATCTTGGAGAAGCAGGTCTCATCTGTAAGGAGTGCGTGCTGTTCTTTTTCAAAAAAATTATAAAGCAAAAACGCTTTCCTGTGGATTCTTCTCCAATGCCTTGTCCCCTACCCAGAAAAATGATGGCATTGGAGATCAGGAACTCTTGGCCATAAAATTAGCTCTCGAAGAATGGAGACGTTTGCTAGAAGGTGCTCATTATCCCATCACTGTCTACACCGACCACAAAAATGTATTGTATCTGCAAACGGCATATAGACTAAACCCTCATCAAGCAGGTTGGACTTGGCTTACCAAGTTGCTCTGGTTGTACTGTAATCTGGTTCGTAGTTGACTGTTTTTTGAAGATGGCACACTTTATTCCTCTGACCGGCCTTTCTTCTGCTAAACGTCTGTCTAATCTCTTCAGTAAACACATTTTTCGTCTGCGATGACTCCCTAAGCATATCGTGTTCGATAGAGGAGTGACATTTACGTCAAAGTTCTAAAGGCCACTCTGCAAGTTGTTTGAAGTTAAGTTGGATTTTCTTTCCGCCTACCACCATTAATCTAATGGAGAATTGGAATGGTTCAACCAGGTTTTGGGAAACTTTTTCAGCAATTTTGTGTCCGCACTTCAAGATGACTGGACTAGTCTCCTTCCCTGGGCAGAGTTTGCTTATAATAACTACACCTGGGAATTCACACCTTTTTTCTTGATTTATGGACAGCATCCAAGAATCCCTCTGCCAGTTCCAACACTGTCCAAAGTTCCAGCAGCCAGTTTCACTCAATTCTTGCACAAAGGGCAGGAGGCCAAGGAGTCTATAAGTAAAGGAGTAGGCCGATTGAAGGGAAATGCATACAAGAAGTATAGAGTTCCTCCGCAATTCCACCCAGGAGACAAGGTCTAGTTATCCACCAAGTACATTTGTTTGAGGACCCACTGTTTTAAATTGGATCCTTGGTTTTCTACAAGCTCCGACTCCCACAGTCTTTGAAAACTCCCAAATGTTTTCATGTGCCTCTTCCCAAGTCTCTGTTCCGGAATCACTTCTCCAAGAAGTTTCCTCGTTCTCCTGCTTCCTCCACTCCTGATAGAGAGTATGAAGTCAACGGGATTCTGGGCACCAAGAGGTCCAGAGGGAAGCTCCGGTACCTGGTCAATTAGAAAAATTTTGGTCTGAGGAGAAATCTTGGGAACCTGAGGAAAATGATCATGCTTCATCTCTCCTCTGGAAATGTTGTCTTCACTTTCCCCACAAGGCTAAAAAGAGGGGGCATAAGGCTCTCTGCGGCTGCCATATACTTACCTCTACATGACGTCCTCTGGCTCCTGGCCACCACCACATACCTCCATCACTACGTGACATACACCTACTAACCCACACTTACTATATTACACTCATCCATTACATACCTACCTTCCTACCTGCACTCACTATATAACACTCATCCATTATATACCTACCTATCTGCACTCACTATATTACACGCATCCAATATATACCTACCTATCTGCACTCACTATATACACTCATCCAATATATACCTAACTATCTGCACTCACTATATTACTCTCATCCATTATATACCTACCTACCCAAACTCACTAAGTTACACTCATCTATTATATACTTCTTTGCACTCACTAAATAACACACTTCCATTTTACACAAACCTACCCACACTCACTATATTATACTCGTCCGTTACCATTTATTTTAGCCTCTTTAGGGCTCTATTTGTTCTGACCCTTTTCTAGGGCATCATCTGTTTTTGGCCACACGCAGGCACCATTTCAGTGGTCCTCGGGCACTATTTACATGGTCCTTTCTCGGGCACCATTTCTATGGTCCTCATTTGGGTACCATTTATTTTGGCCTCTTTAGGGCTCTATTTGTTTTGACCCTTTTCTAGGGCATCTGTTTTTGGCCACATGCAGGCACCATTTCAGTGGTCCTCTGGCACTATTTATACAGTCCTTACTCGGGAACCATTTCTATGGTCTTCATCTAGGTACCATTTATTTGGCCTCTTTAGGGCTCTCTTTGTTTTAGCCCTTTTCTAGGGCATCATCTGTTTTTGGCCACACGCAGGCACCATTTCAGTGGTCCTCGGGCACTATTTATATGGTCCTTTCTCGGGCACCATTTCTATGGTCCTCATTTGGGTACCATTTATTTTGGCCTCTTTAGGGCTCTATTTGTTTTGACCCTTTTCTAGGGCATCTGTTTTTGGCCACACGCAGGCACCATTTCAGTGGTCCTCGGGCACTATTTATATAGTCCTTTCTCGGGCACCATTTCTATGGTCCTCATTTGGGTACCATTTATTTTGGCCTCTTTAGGGCTCTATTTGTTTTGACCCTTTTCTAGGGCATCTGTTTTTGGCCACACGCAGGCACCATTTCAGTGGTCCTCGGGCACTATTTATACAGTCCTTACTCGGGAACCATTTATTTGGCCTCTTTAGGGCTCTCTTTGTTTTAGCCCTTTTCTAGGGCATCATCTGTTTTTGGCCACACACAGGCACCATTTCAGTGGTCCTCGGGCACTATTTATATAGTCCTTACTCAGGAACCATTTCTATGGTCTTCATCTAGGTACCATTTATTTGGCCTCTTTAGGGCCCTATTTGTTTTGACCCTTTTCTAGGGCATCTGTATTTGGCCACACGCAGGCACCATTTCAGTGGTCCTCGGGCACTATTTATATGGTCCTTTCTCGGGCACCATTTCTATGGTCCTCATTTGGGTACCATTTATTTTGGCCTCTTTAGGGCTCTATTTGTTTTGACCCTTTTCTAGGGCAACATCTTGTTGTAAACTGTCATCTACAGCGTAATCTCGCGAGATGACGCTGTGCTCTGCTGTAACTACCATAGACACATTAACGAAGTGCAGAGATTGTGAATAGACATCCCGTGGAATGTCTATTCACTGTCTAAACACTTCAGTATTGTTAATGTGTTAGTATAAGACAGGACATAGCGATCTAAAAGGATCCCTATGCGCTGCCTAAATGAATGGAGAGGAGTGCATGACGCCGATTGGTCAGCGTCATACACTCCCCTGTACAACGCCCACTTGGTCTAAAGTAAAAACACGCCCACTTGGGCATTAAGACACTCATTAGCATAAATCTAAAATCGCTAATAAAGTGGTGAAAATAGATCATGTTTTTTTTAATAGAAAGCATTACTGTCACCTACATTACAGCGCCGATCTCCTAATGTATGAGATTGGGCACTTATAATGTGGTGACAGAGCCTCTTTAACCCCCTCCCGCTGTGGCCACTTTTGACCTTCCTGACAGAGCCTCATTTTTCAAATCTGACATGTTTCAATTTATGTGGTAATAACTCCGGAATGCTTTTACCTATCCAAGCGATTCTGAGATCGTTTTCTCGTGACACATTGGACTTTATGTTATTGGCAAAATTTGCCCGATACATTCAGTATTTAATTGTAAAAAACACCAAAATTTTGCAAAAAAAGGCAAAAATTTGCTTTTTTCTCAATTTAAATGTATCTGCTTGTAAGACAGGCAGTTATAACACACAAAAATGTTGCTAATTAACATCCCCCATATGTCTACTTTAGTTTGGCATCGTTTTTTGAACATCCTTTTATTTTTCTAGGACATTATAAGACTTTGAACTTTAGTAGCAATTTCTCACATTTTCAAGAAAATTTCAAAAGGCTATTTTTACAGGGGCCAGTTCACTTGTGAAGTGGCTTTGAGCTCATTGGCTTTTAGATATTAGAAACCCCCATTAAGTCACCCCATTTTAAAAACTGCACCCCTCAAAGTATTCAAAACAGCATTTAGAAAGTTTCTTAACCCTTTAGACATTTCACAGGAATTAAGGCAAACTAGAGGTGAAATTTACAAAGTTCATTATTTTTTTCCAGAAATTCAATTTGAATCCATTTTTTTTGTACCACAAAAGGTTTTACCAGAGAAATGCAACACAATATTTATTGCCAAGGTTCTGCAGTTTTAGGAAATATCCCACATGTGGCCCTAGTGCGGTAATGGACTGAAGCACCGGCCTCCGAAGCAAAGTAGCACCTAATGGATTTTGGGCCTCCTTTTTATTAGAATATATTTTAGGCACCATGTCAGCTTTGAAGAGGTCTTGTGGAACTAAAACAGTGGAAACCCCCCAAAAGTGACCCCATTTGGGAAACTACACCCTTCGAGGAATTTATTTAGGGGTGTAGCAAGCATTTTGACCCGCCAGTTTTTTTTGCAAACATTTTTGGAACTAAGCCATGAAAATGAAAATCTACATTTTTTCAAATAAAATGTAGGTTTAGCTAATTTTTTTTCATTTCCAAAAGAACTAAAGTAGAAAAAGCACCACAACATTTGTAGAGCAATTTCTCCCGAGTAAAACAGTACCCCACATGTGGTAATAAACGGTTGTTTGGACACATGGCATGGCTGAGAAGGGAAAGAGCGCCATTTGGCTCTTGGAGCTCAAATTTAGCAGGAATGGTTTGCGGAGGCCATGTCGCATTTGCAAAGCCCCTGAGGGGACAAAACAGTGGAAACCCCCAACAAGTGACCCCATTTTGGAAACTACACCCCATGAGGAAATTATCTAGGGGTACAGTGAGCAGTTTGACCCTACAGGCGTTTTACAGAACTTTTTCAAAGAAAATGTAGGTTTAGCTAATTTTTTTTCATTTCCACAAGGACTGAAGGAGAAAAAGCACCGTAACATTTGTAAAGCAATTTCTCCCGAGTAAAACAATACCCCACATGTGGTCATAAACATCTGTTTGGACACACGGTAGGGCTCAGAATGGAAGTAGCACCATTTGGAGTTTGGAATGGTTTCTGGGCGCCATGTCACATTTACTGAGCCCCTGTAGTACTAGTAGTCATTTGTGTTGCACATGATTAGAAATTCCCATGTAGGGGGACTTCCGGTTCCGGCACTGATATGTGAGGACGTGGCGAAGAACTCTCCTAATCTACCTGACAAGTTAGACCGACTACCATAGCGCACAGGACCGAGAAGACACACCATCGCTAAAGGAGGTGACCGAGCACACACCGAAAGAGATTACGGAACAGTCTTGAGGAAGCAAGCACCCCACAAACAGGAGCGCAGTGAGTAATATCTCCAGCTCGCGCTGCAGGCCGGAAAGGGGCAGGGGAGACTGCACGGAACAACAGACGAGCAAGGGAAATCTTAGACCCCTAGGAGAAACGAGCAAACCGGGCAAATAAAAGTAGAACTCAACGCATATAGCCCGAACGGTAGTGCCGACATCCCGCCTCGCGGCACCATTGTCACTTGCTCTTCCCCCTTCCTGCTGGTGACGGGCGCCATCTTACACACGTGAACGGCAGAGATTTATATCGTCAATTAACACAAAGCCAGATACAAGGGAGATTAAAAACCGCTGAGTCTCAACAGCCAAATATGCCGCCAGTGACTCGCAAAGAAAAACAATCGTTAAGCCGTCCATCATCAGACCTGGAAGACCTGCCATCAGATGAGGAGGGGGTAGAAGCAGAGTCAGTGTCAGGTATGGCGACCCTGATAAATTATAAAAAACTGGCAATTGAAGCGGCTAAGAGAATAACGCCAGACATTCAGGACACCCTGGCAACTGCAATAGCAACTTCCCTGCAAACACTACAAGCAGATATTGCCCAACATGGCACGAGGCTAGATGAAGTGGAACAGCGCGTGTCAATGCTGGAAGATGAGGCTGCAGACACGCATGAGAAATTACAAGAGCTGCTAAATGAGAAACAAAAGATGGCTATTAAACTAGATGACCTAGAAAATAGGTCAAGAAACAATATTCGAATAGTGGGCCTCCCAGAAAGCATACCAGCGCTACACTTAAAACGCATATATGAATACGATTTACCCAAAGTCCTAAATATGAATGGCCCATGTAAGGTTGAAAGAGCACACAGAGTGGGTCCAGACCGCCAATATCAGCAACCTCAATCTGGTTTCAACAACAAAAAGGCCAGACAGGTCATAGTGCGTTATTTGGACTATTCAGACAAAGAAGCCTTATTACGTGCGTACAAAACGCAACAGAGGCCGACAAAGTTAAACGGAATATCAGTAATGTTATTTGGTGATTACTCGGCGGAAGTCTCTAGAAAGCGCAAGATGTTCAGCAAAATATGCACTGCATTCCATAAAAAGGGACTGAAATTTCAGTTACAATATCCGGCGATTTTGCGAGTCACTACTCCGGGTGGAACCCTACAGACCTATAGTGACCATCAAGAAGCAGAAGAGGTGTTTCGGGACCTGCTCCGGGAAAATACCCAACTCGATACAGGAGGAAACAGAGACAAAGACCAGAGGGGAAAGACACTCTCGACAGAAGACCAAACGCCAAAGGAAAAAAGACATCTGCAAACTCCGCGGTCAACAACGCAACGAGTGTGAAAAGAACAAGAAACAATGAGACTGTAGCGAACTGGAAACTTTTATTCTTCCATACGCAAGGGTAACGGGTAAGAAAAAGGGGGGGGGGAAAGGAAAAAAAAAAAAAAGGGGGGGGGGGAAGAATAGAAAATGTACCATCTTTATACATGTTTGATATGCGAGACTTTTTGTGACTTTATGGGAAAATATATCCGGAATATGCGCTTTTTGTTGAGGGGGCAGGCACGGAAAGATACTGAAACAACATATTGATTGGTGTGAGGTCATGTGTGTTTGACGTTTTATATCTCAAGGTAGACTGGTGAAAGTCACATGTCAGAAGAAAGTGAAGTACAAGAATATAATGAAGCAGGGTCCCTGGAGGACATAAGGGACGTTTAGGTTGGTGTTAATAGTTTTGGTTTAATGTTAAATAACAGCCATTTAGAGAAATCTAACATAGAATCATTGAGGCAACAGACATATATCGTGATATTAACAAGGTACAAGAATAGAAACAAAGCAAACTATCATACCCTCATACGCGCGTGTCTTTTATGAAAATAGTGTCTTGGAATGTTAAGGGACTATTGTCCCCCCATAAGAGATCTATGGTACTGAGACACCTAGCAAAGCTGAAGGCAGATATAGCCTTACTTCAGGAGACACATCTGGAGGAGACAGATTTTTTTCGAATGAGGAAATATTGGGAGGGAGAGATTTACGGATCATCAGCTAGCCACAAAAAAAACGGGGTAATGATTCTGATACATAAAAATTTGACATCCATGTTACGCTCTAAACAGGTGGACTCAGATGGACGCCTTATACAGATTCTATTGGACACACAGATGGGGGAACAGTGTATCTATAATATATACGCACCAAATTCTAATAATCGTCAGTTTTTCCAAACGCTTCAATGTTTCATTTTGGCGGACGCAAATGCGAAGAAAATAGTGGGGGGAGACTTTAACTCGGTAGTGCAAATAGATGAGGACAGACTGCGCAGTGCACCGGCACAACCACTGGCCACAGATGGGATATTGCCTGACCTGTTACGGATCACGCAACTGCGAGATAGCTGGAGACATACACATCCTGATGGTAGGGAATATACTTATTATTCAGCATGTCACAATTCTTGGTCCAGACTGGATTACATTTTTCTAAGCTCGCATTTATTGCAAAATCTGGAGCTGGCTGACATTATGGACTTGATCATATCCGATCATGCCCCTGTGTGTTTACTTTTGGCCAATACTTATCCAAAAGGAGGAGATTTTATGTGGAGATTTCCAACCTTTCTAACAACGGATGACGGATTTAAGGACATCCTGAAAGGTTGGTGGCTGGAATATGAAAACGAGAATGCAGCCCACAAAGCAGATCAGGTCTTGTTTTGGGAAACAGCTAAAGCAGTCCTGCGGGGGAGGCTCATCGGTTATGTCTCATACAAAAAAAAACAGACATATCAGAAATACAGGGAATATGGCGATGGGCTTAGAAAAGCTTACTCTCTCTTCCTGACAGATCCGTCATCAGATAATAAACACAAGTGGGTAACAGCCAAACGAAACTTCGAAGAATGGTTAGACAAGAAAGAAAGATTTGGTAGATCAATTTACGAAGCCGAGTTGTTTCGCTTTGGAAATAAAGCAGGGAAGCTGCTGGCAGGGCTTTCAAGAGGATATAGCCAAAGAACACATATAACAAAGTTGGCAGATCACACAGGGCATTTACACACTGACCCTAGGAAAATAAATGACACTTTAAGGTCTTTTTATCAGAAATTATACGAAACAGATCTGTCAGTAGAGGACACAAGGGGGAGCCAGTTCCTCTCAAATTTAGATCTACCTAATGTGACATCGGAGCAACTAGAAAATCTGAATGCTCTGATAACGTTAGAAGAGCTGCAAAAAACTATAAAAGGCTTATCAAATGGGAAGGCCCCGGGGCCTGATGGATACCCGGCTGAATTTTATAAAATATTGTTAGAACAATTAACCCCAACTTTATTGGCCTACTTCAATTCATTATTACAGGGTACCGACATACCAACAGCGGCAAATACTGCATACATAAAAGTCATACCCAAGGCAGGAAAGGACCTCACACAACCAGGATCGTATAGACCAATTTCACTAATAAACCAGGATCTGAAACTGATATCCAAGATCATGGCGGATCGACTTGCAGCTCTGATGCCCCAGCTGGTGGGATCATCCCAGGTGGGATTTATTAAGGGAAGAGCTGCGGTGACTAACATTAGGAAGGTTTTGGGTGTCATGGATGAGATCAAGGCTTGGCCATCGCCATCCAGCCAGCCAGCGTTAGTGCTGCTAGACGCTGAAAAGGCATTTGATAATGTTGAGTGGCGATGGCTGAACAAGGTGCTAGACAAATTTAATCTAAACGGTAGTTTCCGAATGTACTTAAAAGCACTGTATAATACTCCCACGGCAGCGGTGTGCACGCCGGGATTTCGATCCCAAACTTTCACATTACACAAGGGAACGCGTCAGGGATGCCCTCTGTCACCCCTACTTTTTGACCTGGCGTTAGAACCATTAATACGTGAGTTAGAACGGGAGGATCTGTTTACTGGTATAGCAATAGGGAGAAAAGAAGTGAAAACCGCAGTTTTCGCGGATGACATCCTACTCTTTCTCTCGCATCCAGCGCAGCATTTACAGGGAATCTTTGAATTGTTTCAACATTACAGATCCTTTACGGGATTCAAGATAAACCCAAATAAATGTGAAATACTGAGCTTGTCAGCGTATAATCTCTCTAGGGATCGAGAAATCCAGGAAATAGGCATTAAGGTTGCAAAGACTCACATCACATACTTAGGGATTCAGATAGGGAAGTCACCAGGATCCCTTTATAAATTAAATTTTGAACCGTTGTTTTGTAAAATAAAAGGAGAACTGGAGAGATGGGTGACACTACCGCTTTCAATGTTTGGGAGATGCCATTTGGTTAAAATGATATCTTTTGCAAGATTATTATACCCACTACAAACTATACCTGTTCTCTTGAAACATACAGATGTTAAAAATTTTAATACTGCTATCTCAAAATTTATATGGCGGAATAAACGTCCTCGCATCTCCTTAGCTAAGCTACATGGCTATCATTGGCAGGGGGGTTTAAATATTCCGCATCTGAGGGGAAATAATGTGGCCAGTCTCTTCCGGCATGTCTTAGATTGGATGCACCACACCGAACATTATTCAAATTGGGCACTGGAAAGTGCGCTAGCAGGAAAATATGATCTCACCGCATTACTGCACACCAAGCTAGCATCTCTCCCGAGTCATGTGAAGGGCTCTTTGCTATTGAGGGACACTATTATGTGCTGGAAGGAAGTGAGAAAAAAGTTAGGGTTATCATTCCAGCTATCCAAATATCTGCCACTGTGGTCTCATATAGATTTTGCGGCCGGGAGTTCTAGCTCCCTTTTCACCACGTAGAAACAACAGGGGATACAGACAGTAGGTCACGTTTTGCATGCCACAGAACCTAGATTAAAAACTTTGCCTGAGTTGGTGGGAGAGTTTGGGATATCACCGTGCCATTTCTTACAGTATCTGCAAGTGAAGTCCTTCTGTACTAAATTAGTAAGAAACCTGGAACCAGAAGTTGTAGATAATTCCTTTGATGTGATCATAGGAGAAGGAACACATAGGAAGTCGTTATCAGAACTTTATAAAACAAAGATTTATACACAAAAATGAGCCCGGGGAACCATTTCCCTTACTGGAGACGCATACTGAACATACCAGACATAAATACTTCCATCTTGAAAGGGTGGGAATTGGTCCGAAAACATGTAGTAAATGAGGTGTGGAGGGAATCACAATTCAAACTAATGTATGCAGCCATTTACGCTTTTAATATACCACCCAATGTAGACAATCTCGACAGACTGCAAGCATGTCCGAAATGTAACCAACCACGCACAGATTTATATCATAGCATATGGTCATGCCCGGAGACCCAGCGATACTGGAAAATAGTATTAGATTACATACAAACGCTATGGGAGACCGCACTCCCAATGGATCCTATGAAAATTCTCTTTCACCAAGCGAACTCAACTGACAAGGTGGGAGAGGGACATCCCCCCCTGGTACATATCATACTTATCATAGCTAAGAGGTGTTTGTTGAGACAATGGCTGGAATCAGACATACCGAATCTAACACAAATAACACAACAAATGAGAATTTGTCTGTTTTCAGACAAGATAGAAGCAGTAAAACACAAAGGGGAAAGGACAGCGGGCTTTTTTAGGAAATGGAAGCCCTTTCTTGAACAATTACCAGATGCGGAGATTGGGGAGGTAGTAAATAGCTTTAAGTACACAAAGTGGTATCTCACGGAAGATCTAAAAGGGACTTTGGGCAAATTAAAAAGGTTTTAACGAAGATAGGTCTTGGCACTTAAATAAGGTAAACTAAGGATAACGAGTCAAAAGACTATGGTATCAGAGAGGGGAAGATTCACAACGGCAAAATTGAGTTTTGGACAGAAGGGAAACTGCACAGTAGATCATTGCTATGAGTTGTATTAAAAAAAAAAAGACCTTGCTTTTGTTTCTACTTAATGCTATCCAATGTAAAATGTCTGTTTTTGATAAATGTATTTGTTGTTGATCTGTCGTAATTTGCTATGTTTGAAAAAAATAAAAATTGTTTTTCAAAAAAAAAAAGAAATTCCCATGTAGCCCCAACCTAAAGCATAAAGTTCCTTCATGGGCAAAGTTGCCAACAAAAATAGGTATTTCCCATGATGCAGTAAAGTGATTTGGAAGGATATGGGGGCTGTAGATGGGATCTGCTCCCAATCGTACACGCATTCTCATCTGTCTCACTATAGAGACTCTCTTCATGTAAGGGGCAGACATTACAAGATATCTGCAACCCCGGCATTATTCCCCATGTAGAAGATCATTCCCACAAAAATCCTTCATGTGTCTACAACTGTCCATAAAAGAGAGTCATTCATTCCTAAATATGTCACCAATCTTTCCTGATTACGCCATTTTATGGGTGCAACACGTCCGGCCATGTGTAGCAGTATACATATATACTCTATGTGAATAACGCAGACAATACATTCATATTAAATAGTCACCTACCTCTTGTAACTTACCTGTTCACCACATAGGAGTAGGACTGATGACATCATATGAAGACACGTCATCTCTAAAAAGGGAAGAAAAAACAGTAAATAGATTGTAAATAAAAATAATAATTCTCAGTTAGACCCCGTTTACACAGAGTTTTTTTGCAGGCAGAAAAATATGCCTTAAAATTCATTCAGGAATGGAAAATCTGCCTGCAAATTCTTGCCGCTATTTTCGTTGCTTTTTTCGCTGCATTTTTCGGGTAAAAAACGGCGGAAAGAAAGAGCATGCCGCTTTTTTGTAACACAAGCGGCTGAAAGCCGCCGCGGAAAAAAACACCTCCGCCTCCCATTGAAATCAATGGGAGGCTGTTTGGGACTTTTTTTTACACTAATTCTGATACGGTTTCCGCATCAAAAAACTTTGTGTGAACTGGGCCTTACAGATGTGTTAACCCTTAACTTGCATCAAGTTATACAATGTATCATAATACCAATTCAATACAATCTCGTGCCATCTAGCAAAAAAAAGCAACGTTCACTTGTTTTTAACATGGGAGTCTATGGGCGACATATGGCATCCGTCGGAGTAAATACTTTTACATCTTCGTTTAACATCTCGCGCCATACATCTCGGGTTAGGCCCCATGCACATGACCGTATTTTCATCTATCCGTAAATACTGTCGGTAAATACGAATCCGTAGTCATCTGTATATATATGGAACAATATCCGCAAATATGGTCTGTAGTGCATCCGTATTTGATCCGTATATACGGATACGTAAAAAAAAAGGAGGCTGCAAATGATGTCACTAACATGTTGCTTAGCAACGCTTCTGTAAATACGGACGGTTTATGCATACACATCCGTAGCCGTCCGTATAGACGGAAGCGCCCATAGGCTTCTATGGGAGAGTGGCAGGTTCTATCATTTTTTCAGCAAAAATACAGAAAGGTGTCCGTGGCCAATAGAAATGAATGGGTCCGTAATTACGGATGAAGAATACGGTCGTGTGCATGGGGCCGAAGACATAAGTTAAGGAAGGACACTTCTATATATCTGCCCAGAGGAAACCCAGACAACTGTTGTCACCCAAATTGTCCACACTCCTGAATGGCAAGACTGCTTAGTAATGTAACGCTACAGTATGGTGAGGTGACATATCACTTCATAACTAGACAGATTTACTATTTATATAGAGATGTGATAAAATCAATGCTACGGGGGCTGAAGGGAGGCAGAAAAGAAGAACGTTTTGCTTCTGAGTTATTTCCTGTTAACCCTTTCCTGTCGCTGCACTGGTTATTTATGTAAAGGAAAGGGTATTTAAATATGGCGCCTGCTCAGAAGCAGAGCGGGCGTCATAGCCGCTGGGTCTCTGCTGTGTAACACCGGCTCACACGCGGCAAGATGGTGGGAGCTGGTGTGTTCCTCTAGCAGCTGGCCGCCTTGTGAACGCTCCCAGCCCCGCTATAGGAACATTGCTATTAGGACCTGCCTGTGGCAGGTCTCAATAACAGAGCACTGATTTCAATATAGACTGCAATACTGTGATATTGCAGTCTATGGCACAAGCGATCCAATGATCGCAGGTACAAATCCTCTAGAGGGGCTAAAAAACAATAAAAAAAATTCCCTAGATCACAATATAAAAATAAACATAAACACATTAGGTATCCCTGCGTCCGAAAATACCCACGCTATAATAATATAAAAATATTTATCCAATATGGTGAACGCCGTAGCGTGAAAAAAATAAAAAAAATCTGAATCGCTGTTTTTTTGCCACTACAACCGCCCACAAAATTGAATAAAGTGTTTGAAATGCCCGATATTCCCCAAAATGGTATCAATAAAAACCACATCTTTCCACGTACAAAAAGACGCCTTACACAGCCCTGTACACAGAAATATAAAAACGTTATTATGGGGTCACAATATGGTGCAAATATTTTTTTCAAACTTTGTCGTTTTTTTAAAGGTAATAAAACATAACAAAAACTATATAAATTTGGTATCACCGCGATCGTACTGACCCTCAGAATAAAGGTAACACGTCACTTTCACTGTACAGTGAACACCGTAAAAACGAAATCCATAAGAAAATGCCGGCCTGCTGTTTTTTTCCAATTCCACTCCATTCTGAAAAAAATCTTCCAGCTTCCCAGTACATCACACATAATATTAACCCCTTCCCTCTTTAGCCACTTTTGACCTTCCTGACAGAGCCTCATTTATCAAATCTGACATGTTTCCCTTTATGTGGTAATAACTTCGGAATGCTTTAACCTATCCAAGCGATTCTGAGATTGTTTTCTCATGACACATTGGACTTTATGTTACTGGCAAAATTTGCTCGATACATACAGTAAATAAATGTGAAAAACACCAAAATGTAACGAAAAATTGCAAAAATTAGCATTTTTCTAAATTTAAATGTATCTGCTTGTAAGGGGGAGATACAGACGGACGTTGTGTTTTTGCGCGCGCAAACAACGCTGCGTTTTGCGCGCGCAAAAACCATTTGACAGCTGCGTGTGTCATCCGTGTCTGATGCGCGGCTGCGTGATTTTCGCGCAGCCGCCATCATAGAGATGAGGCTAGTCGACGCCCGTCACTGTCCAAGGTGCTGAAAGAGCTAACTCCTTCAGCACCCTCGACAGTGAATGCCGAACACAATATCGAAAAACCTGTTGAAAAAAAACAAAAAGTTTGTACTTACCGAGAACTTCCCGGCCGTTGCCTTGGAGACGCGTCCTTGGTGACGCGTCCTTGGTGACGCGCCTCTCCACATCGGGCCCCACGCTCGTGTGAATCCCCCCTAAGACAGATAGTAATACCACACACAATTATTGCTAATTAGCATCCCCCATATGTCTACTTTAGATTGGCCTCGTTTTTTGAACATCCTTTTATTTTTCTATGACGTTACAAGGCTTAGAACTTTAGCAGCAATTTCTCACATTTTCAAGAAAATTTCAAAAGGCTATTTTTACAGTGGCCAGTTCAGTTGTGAAGTGGCTTTGAGGTCCTTAGATCTTAGAAACCACCAAAAAGTCACCCCATTTTAAAAACTTCATCCCTCAAAGTATTCAAAACAGCATTTAGAAAGTTTCTTAACCCTTTAGACGTTTCACAGGAATTAAACAAAAGTAGAGGTGAAATTTAGAAACTAAATTTTTTGTTGTTGCAGAAATAAATTTTTAATCCATTTTTTTTGTAACACAAAGTTTAACCAGAGAAACGCAACTCAATATTTATTGCCCAGGTTCTGCAGTTTTAGGAAATATCTCACATGTGGTCCTAGTGTGCTAATGGACAGACCTCAGAAGTAAAGGAGCACCTAGAGGATTTTGGGGTATCCTTTTTATTAGAATATATTTTAGGCTTCATGTCAGTTTTGAAGGGCTCTTGTGGTACCAAAACAGTGGAAACCCCCAAAAGTGACCCCATTTTGGAAACTACACCCCTCGAAGGAATTTATTTAGGGGTATAGTGAGCATTTTGACCGGACAGTTTTTTTGCAGAAATTTTTTGGAAGTAGGCTGTGAAAATGAAAATCTACATTCTTTCAAATAAAATGTAGGTTTAGCTAATTTTTTTTAATTTCCAAAAGGACTAAAGGAGAAAAAGCACCGCAACATTTGTGGAGCGATTTCTCCCGAGTAAAACAATACTCCACATGTGGTCATAAACGTCTGTTTGGACACACGGCAGGGCTTAGAAGGGAAAGAGCGCTATTTAACTTTTGGAGCTCAAATTTAGCAGGAATGGTTTGCGGAGGCCATGTCGCATTTGCAAAGCCCCTGAGGGACCAAAACAGTGGAAACCCCCCACAAGTGGCCCCATTTTGGAAACTGCACCCCTTGAGGAAATTATATAGGGGTATAGTGAGCATTTTGACACTGCAGGTTTTTTGCAGAAATTATTGGAAGTAGGCCGTGAAAATTAAAATCTACATCCTTTCAAAGAAAATGTAGGTTTAGCTATTTTTTTTCTCATTTCCACAAGGATTAAAGGAGAAAAAGCAAAATTTGTAAAGCAATTTCTCTAGAGTAAAACAGTACCCCACAAGTGGCAATAAACGGCTGTTTGGACACACGGCAAGGCTTAAAAGGGAAAGAGCTCCATTTGGCTCTTGGAGCTCAAATTTAGCAGGAATGGTTTGCGGAGGCCATGTCGCATTTGCAGAGCCCCTGAGGGGACAAAACAATGAAAACACCAAAAAAGTGACCCCATTTTGGAAACTACACCCCTTGAAGATCTACGTGTGTTGTGATCATTTTGACCCCACATGTGTTTCATAAAATTTATTAGAATTGGGCAGTGAAAATAAAAACAATCCTTTTTCATGAATAAGATGTAGCTTTAGGTCAAAATTTTTAATTTTCTCAAAAAATAAAGGAAAAAAAGAACCCCCCCAACATTTGTAAAGCAATTTCTCCTGAGTACGGCAATACCCCATTTGTGGTCATAAACTGCTGTTTGGGCACATGGCAAGGAGCAGAAGAGAAGGAGCGGCATTTCGCTTTTGGAGCCCAGATTTTGCTGGATTGGTTTCCTGACACCATGTCACTTTTGCAAAGCCCCTAAGGTACCAGTACAGTGGAAACTACCCAAAAGTGACTCCATTTGTGATACTACACCCCTTCAGGCATTAATCTAGGGGTGTAGTGAGCATTTTGACCCCACAGCTGTTTCATAGATTTTATTTGAATTGGGCAGTGAAAATAACAATTTAATTTTTTTCCCAAATAAGACGTAGCTTTAGCTCAAAAATTTTCATTTTCTCAAAAAATAAAGCAGAAAAAGAACCCAAGCATTTGTTAAGCAATTTCTCCCGACTAGGCAATACCCCATATGTGGTTATAAACTCATTTTTGGGCACACAGCAGGGCTCAGAAGGGAAGGAGCGCAATTTAGCTTTCGGAGTACAGATTTTGCTGGATTGGTTTCTGGTCGCTATGTCGCATTTGCAAAACCCCTGTGGGACCAAAACAGTGGAAACCCCCCAAAAGTGATCCCCATTTTGGAAACTACACCCCTCAATGCATTTACCTAGTGGTGTAGTGAGCATGTTAACTCTGCAGCTGTTTTGCATAAATTAGTGTGCACTCGATATTGCAGAGTGAAAATGGGATTTTTTTTCCATAGATATGCCAATATGTGGTGCCCAGCTTGTGCCACCATAACAAGACAGCACTCTAATTATTATGCTGTGTTTCTCGGTTTTTGAATCACCCTACATGGGGCCCTAATCTTTTGCCTAGACATTTGACAGGGCTCATTGAGAGAGTACCATGTGAAATTGAGGCCTAATTTGGTGATTTACACAGAATTGGTTCACAATTGCAGAGGCTCAGATGGGAAATAATAAAATAAACCCCCCAGAAGTGACCCCATTTTAGAAACTACACCCCTCAAGGCATTTAGTAAGGGGTGTAGTGAGCATTTTCACCCCACAGGTTTTTTCCATAAATAAATGCGCTGCGTATGGTGCAAAGTAAAAATTTTAATTTTTCCCCAGAATTGCCAATTCAGTGGCAAGTATGTCGTGCCCAGCTTATGCCACTGTAGACACACACCCCAAAAATTGTTAAAAGGGTTCTCCTGGGTATGGCGGCGCCATATATGTGGAAGTAAACTGCTGTTTGGGCACACTGTAGGGCTCAGATGGGTGGGAGCGCCATTTGGCTTTTGAAGCGTAGATTTTGCTTGGTAGTAGTTTTTTTTTAGTATTACTGGTATTTCCATTTATAATGTGGGGTACATGTAAGCTCGGCAAAGTACATCAGGGGCATAGTCAGGTGGTATAATAATGGGGTAAAAAAACAATAAAATGATCCATAGATGTGTGTTACGCTGTGAAGCCATCCTTTCTGCACAGGCCAGTGTCGCACTCATATATGGCGTCCTTTCTTATCCCCCTTTGGTCCACACTCCGCACCTTTGCAGTTTGTGGAATTTTGCTGGGCAGTGTTGTCCTGGTATAATATGGGCACCCTCGCTTCTAGCAGATATGTTTGGGCCCCCCCTTCATGGTTCCCTAATTTGAGGGCCCTGATAAATCGTATCTTGAAACAGACGAAATGTTCCCCTCTGATCTGCACAACTGCATATTTTTATTTCCTGACTTATTGGAGCCTTAACTAATTTTATTTTTTCATAGACGTAGTGGTATGAGGGCTGTTTTTTTGAGGGACAAGCTGTAGTTATTATTGGTACCATTTTGGGGTACATGCGACTTTTTGATCACCTTTTATCCTATTTTTTGAGAGGCAAGGTGACCAAGAAACAGCAATTCTGCCATAGTTTTTTTAGGGTTTTTTTATACAGTGTTCACCATGCGTTATAAATTACATGTTAACTTTATTCTGCGGGTCGGTACGATTCCGGCAATATCTAATTTATGGCACTTTTTTATGTTTTACAACTTTTTGCACAATAAAATTACTTTTGTAAAAAGAATGTATTTTTTCTGTCGCCAAGTTGTGAGAACCAAATATGTATGCTTTATTTATTTTTTTCAATAATAAAGGACTTGATAAGGGAAAAAGGGCGATTGTGTTTTATTTTATTACTTAAAACTTTTATTATATTTTTTACAACTTTTTTTACACTTTACTTTAGTCCCGATAGGGGACTTGAAGGTCCAACTGTCAGATTTTTTTTTCTAATACATTGCACTACCTACGTAGTGCAATGTATTAGATCTGTCAGTCATTCACTGACAGCAAGCCGATTAGGCTTCGCCTCCGAGCGGGGCCTAATCGGCTTCCGTAATGGCAAACAGGAGGCCATTGTTAGGTCTCCTGGTGTCATAGTAGCAGTCGGCAGTTGTGCGATTGCAGGGCACAGCTGCCGATCTGCTAGCAACCACAAAGATCCAGCGATCGGATCCGATCGCTGCATCTGAGGGGTTAATGGCAGGGATCGGAGCTAGCTCCAGTTCCTGCCGTTACATGTGGATGTCAGCTGTAACATAAAGATGATATCCACCGCTGATGGCGCCGGCTCATCTCCTGAGCCGGCGCCATCTTGCCGGCAGCTACCTCCGGGTAGGGGCTGGAAGTTTTCCGTGCTAGGCACACCGGGAGGCCACTATTAGGCCTCCGGTTGCCATTGCAGCCACCGACACACCCCAGCGATTTCATTGCTGGGGTGTCGATGAGATGCAAACACCTTTAATGTAGCCATCGCTTTTGACGGCTGCATTTAAGGGGTTAATGTCGGGGATCAAAGTTAACTTCGGTCCCGCCGTTACAGCAGGATGTCAGCTGTCAGATACAGCTGACATCCGGGGATGATGGCACCGACTCAGCTTCTGAGCCGGTGCCAAACATTTGGCGTAAGTATACGACATTTTGCGGGAAGCACTGGCTTTCCATGTCGTATACTTACGACAAATGCGGGAAGGGGTTAAATAGCACCATTAGAAAGTACAACTTGTCCCGTAAAAATGAAACCCACACATGGCCGTGTCAACGAAAAAATAAAAAAGTTATTACTCTTGGAAGGCAGGGCGGAAAAAAAAAGCATAAAAACGAAAATCAGTCTGGTCCTCAAAGGGTTAAAGGGCTATTCCAGTTTCTGCGAATAAAAATTATTTTTTGTATAAAGGAAAGATATAACATTTTTCAATATACTTTCTGTATTATTTCCTTACGATTTTAAGATCTCTTCTTGCTGTCATTGAATAGTAATGTACATTTTTTTTTACTTACATTGGATAAAAGTCTGTCAGATGTCAGACCCCAAAATTAAATTCAGACCCCAGACCAGAACCCTAAATTAATTCAGAACCTGATATTAATACTGTCTCTAGACCAGACACCTGAATATATTCAGACCCCTGACTAGACCCCAAATTCAATTAAGACACCAGACCCAGAGCGGCCATTAGTAGTATCTGGGCCCTGTACTGACAAATGGTTAGGGCCCCTTTGGCTCCCAACCTCCATTGTTTACTTTTGGTGGAGACTTGGGTATTCCATGATCCTGCTCCAGTATAATAATTGGGGGATCCCCACACACAGTGCTCCTTGATTTGTGGGTTTATATTGCAGTTCTGTGCTAGAAACAAGTGCTGAATTATCAGAGTGTCTGTATTATTGGATGCCGGATTAAAGGAATTACACTCTATGTTTATATTAACACACAAGCTGTAGAGATATGAACATTATATACACAACATATATACAGCGTGGCTGCGGGGGAGGGGGGGCTGCTCTGTGTAATGACGGCCATATGGTGTAATAGAGTATATGGACAGGGGGTGTATAAAGCAGATAGACCCTATAAGTGAGCAGGTGGGAGGGGTAAAGACAATGAGAATTGTGGGTAAACCAGTGGGCGGACAGGTGTGAAGCTCCACCCCCGCTCTCACCTGTCTTACAGGAAACCTCCGGCCACAGATGAAGACTTCCCAGCGCTCCTGAATCCTCCGCTGCGGTATCTGGGTGACGTCTTTCTGTTCAGGGCTCGGCCGTTTGCTGTACTGACCTCTCCTGCCTCCTAATGCAGAAGCAGGACGGTCTGTCACACGGGAGGACTTGATGGAGGGGCTGCTCGGTCCTCTGGTCTGGACGCTGCTGCCGTCCCCTCGTCCTCATTTCCATGGAGTGATTGTCACCCCCAGAATCATGGAACTGCTGAATAGTGACGTCACTGGGAGGTCCTGAAGCTCCAGCGTCTGCAGAAATGGAGGGATCGCAGGTCCTTGTGCAGCTTCACTCAGATCCAGATAAGATAAAACCGCTCTCCTGCAGGAGTGTCCCCATAATCCAGCGCTTTTATTATCTCCCCTGTGGACATGTCCTGGCGTCTTCTTGTTATAGTCACCGGACGTCTGATTTACCCTCTAAGGCTAAGTTCACACGGAGTATTTTGGGGGAGGAATATCTGCCTCAAAGCTCCAAACGGAATTTTGAGGCAGATATTCCTCCCCCAAAATACTCCGTGTGAATAGCAATTATCGCGCCGTTTTTCGCCCGCGGCCATTGAGCGCCGCGGGCATAAAACACGCTTTCTCCTGCCTCCCATTGAAGTCAATGGGAGGTCGGACGCGGAAGCGCCCGAAGATAGGGCATGTCGCTTCTTTTTCCCGCGAGGCAGTTTTACTGCTCGCGGGAAAAGACGCCGACGCCTCCCATTGAAATCAATGGGAGGCGTTCTCGGGCCGTTTCTGCCGAGTTTTGCGACGCGGTTTCCGCGTCAAAAAACTCGGCAAAAGACCCCGTGTGAACATAGCCTTACACTGAGATGTCGGCTTCTGATCAGAGTTATGGCGCTCTACCTGCCCCCGATATGTCACCTGAATGGCGCCGTTCTGGAGATCCCCCGCTGTCCTCTACTAGGCCGCAGCTGAAGCCGGTAATAACCATGACAACAGAGCAGCGTTGCCATGAGCCACCCAGGAGCTCGTATAGGAAATATTACAACTGCCATTACCAGTGAGCGGAGATATTGGAAGAGATTTATAATTAGTGTCATGAGGAACATTGTACATAATAAATGACTTGTGACGTTTCTCTTCTTTACGACACCTCATGACTGACATTTATATGCACCCCAAAACATTGGACAGCTGCGTGTATGGTAAAATAAAAAAAAGCCCATAGTCCCCTGGAAATTCCCCGCTGCTCCAGCGCCGATGACCCTGTGGTCTCCCGCCAGTCTCTGTTTTATTTCCTCAAAACCTGGACAACCCCTTCATTTGTGAGAATTGAGAACCTCCAAGAAGAAAGGCCGAAATAAAGCGCTTAAAGAGGCTGTCACCACATTATAAGTGGCCTATATTGTACGTGATGTGATCGGCGCTGTAATGTGGATCACAGCAGTGTTTTTTTATTTAGAAAAACGATCATTTTTGACGGAGTTATGACCTATTTCAGCTTTATGCTAATGAGTCTCTCAATGGACAACTGGGCGTGTTTTACTATATGACCAAGTGGGCGATCACATCATGTACAAGATAGACCACTTATAATGTGGTGACAGCGCCTCCTTAAGGTTTGTCTCATGAAGAACAGCCTCTTCTGCAATCAGGGTATGATCACACGGAGTGTTTTCAGGCGTATTTTGGGGCGTTTACGCATCGAAAAATGCCTGAAAAAAATGGAAGAACGCCTGCAAACATCTGCCCATTGATTTCAATGGGAAATACGGCGTTCTGTTCCAACGGGGCGTTTTTTTACGCCTCGTTTTCCAAAATAAGGGTATTCCTTTAACATGGAATATGCTGCGATCACTTTTTGAGTCATACCTGCCATACCTGCCCACAGGTTGTGTGTGTTATTGCAGCCCTGCCTCTTTTACTACAATGAAGCTGAGCTGCAATACCAGGCACGACCCATGGACAAGTGTGGCACTGTTTTTGGAAGAAAGCAGCCATGTTTTTCTAATCCTGGACAACTTCTTTAACCCTTCCCTGTTAAGATGGGAATCTCATACGTCCCGGCAGGAAGGCACCTTGGTAGACAAGGACGAATAAATCAGGAACCAACATGAAGTTTAACCCCTTCCCGACATTTGACGTATCCATACGCCAAAGTCGGGAAGGGGAAGTATGGAACAGGCTCACGGAGTGAACCCGCTCCATACGATGCCGGTGTATATGTATATGACACTCGTGCACGATCCCGCTTGTTTAACTCGTTAAATGCCGCGGTCAATAGCGACCACAGCATTTAAATCGTTAGAAAGAGGGGGCGACCCCCTCTAACAGCTCATCACGCCCCCCCCGCAATGCAATCGTGGAAAGCGGCAGTTATGGGAGCACTCGTTGGCACTTTTATGGGAGCACTGGATGGCAGTGTTATGGGAGCACTGTGGTTGGCACTGTTATGGGAACACTGTACTTGGCACTGCTGTGGGAGCACTGTGGTTGGCACTGGTATGGAGACACTGTGGCTGTCATTTATTATGAGGGCAATGTGGTATTTCGTTGCACTGTGAATGTCCTTAACCCCTTCCCGCTCCTGGACGTACTATTAGGTCATGGTAGCTGTATCGTTCGCGCTCCATGACCTAATAGTACGTCTCGGGAGTAACGGCCATTTCGGCCGTCCTCCCGACACATACAAGAGCTGTGACAGCTGCTGTGTCGTACAGCAGCTGCCGCAGCTCCTACAGCGGCGACCGATCGCTGTGTCCCCGCTGATTAACCCCTTAAAAGCCGCGTTCAATAGGGATCGCGGCTTTTTAGGGGTTAAGCTACAATCGCCGGCCTGCTACACGATAGCGGCCGGCGATTGTAACTATGGCAACCGGACACCAAACAATGGCGTCCGGCTATGAGTCAGGACCCACTATGCTTGCTGTCAGTGAGTAGATGACAGCTCTAATACACTGCACTACGCATGTAGTGCAGTGTATTAGAATAGCGATCAGGACCTCCTGCCCTCATGTCCCCTAGTGGGACAAAGTAATAAAGTAAAAAAAAGTACAAAAAAGATGTGTAAAAATAAGAAAATAAAAGATGCAAAAGTAATAAAAGTAAAAATCCCCCTTTTTACCTTATCAGTCCTTTATTATTAATAAAAATAGATAAATAAACAAATAAACTATACATGATTGGTATCGCCGCGTCCGTAACGGCCTGAACTACAAAATGATTTCATTATTTATCCCGCGTGGTGAACGCCGAAAATAAAATAATAATAAACCGTACCAGAATCACAATTGTTTGGTCACTTCACCTCCCAAAAAATGGAATAAAAAGAGATCAAAAAGTCGCATGTACCGAAAAATGGTACTGATGGAAACTACAGTTCGTTACGCAAAAAATAAGTCCTCGCACGGCTTTATTGATGGAAAAATATAAAAGTTCTGGCTCTTAGAATAAGGTAACACAAAAAGTGAATGATTGTTTACAAAACGTATTTTATTGTGCAAACGCCATAAGACATAAAAAAAACTATAAACATATGGTATCGCCGTAATCGTATCGCCCCGCAGAATAAAGTGAATATGTCATTTATAGCGCACGGTGAACGCTGTAAAAAAAAATAGAATAAAAAAACAATAGTAGAATTGCTGTTTTTTAGTCACCGCGCCACCTAAAAATAGAATAAAAACTGATCAAAACGTTGCATGCACCCCAAGAAAACTACAATGGATTCCTCAAGGGGTCTAGTATCCAAAATGGGGTCATTTTTGGGGGATTCCGCTGTTTTGGCACCACAAGACCTCTTCAAACCGGACATGGTGCCTAATAAAAAAGAGGCCTCAAAATCCACTATTTTATTGCTTCGGAGGCCGGTGCTTCAGTCCATTACCACCCGAGGGCCACATGTGGGATATTTCTCAAAACTGCAGAATCTGGGCAATAAATATTGAGGTTTCTCTGGTAAAACCTTTTGTGTTATAGAAAAAAAAAGGTATAAAAATGATTTTCTGACAAAAATAAATATGTCAATTTCACCTATACTTTGCTCTAAATTCCTGTGAAACACCTAAAGTGTTCATAAACTTTCTAAATGCTGTTGTGAATACTTTGAGGGGTCTAGTTTCTAAAATGGGGTGTCTAATATATAGGCCCCTCAAAGCAACATCAGAACTGAACTGGAACCTAAAAAAAAAAAAATCCTAATGAGCATTGGCTACTCCAAGATGACCCCAGTTTTGACCGTTTGTATAAACGGAGACCCCTATTAGACCGTTTCAGTGCCCGGTTTTCCCAAGCATACACCCCCGAGAAGTGTATTTCTATTGATGAGTCCTTGGTACATTTTAAAGGGAGGCTTCAATTCCTCGAGTACCTGCCGGGTAAGAGGGCAAGGTATGGCGTGAAGATGTGTAAGCTGTGTGAGTGCATCAGGGTATACCTACAGATTTAGGATACATGAAGGGAAGGGCACCAGTATTCAGCCCCCAGAATGCCCCCCCCCCTTACTGGGACTAATGCAAAAATTGTGTGGGATTTGGTGCACCCACTGCTGGACCAGGGTTACCACCTCTACCTGGATAATTTTTATACCAGCGTCCCACTCTTCAAGTGCCTCGCTTCCAGAAGTCCGGCGGCATGCGGCACTGCTAGAACAAATCTGAGAGGCCTCCCTAAGACTCTGCAGGGCAAACACTCAGAAGGGGTGAGAGCAGGGCACAATCTAGCAGCAACAGATTGTGTGTCAAGTACAAGACAAGAGAGATGCCACACCAGTACCCATGTACCTGTACGAGGTACCAGTACAGAGACCCCCAAACCAGACTGCATCCTGGACTACAATAGGTACATGGGAGGGGTGGACTTGTCAGATCAAGTCCTGAAGCCCTACTGCGCCATGCGGTGTGGTATGAGAAGCTGGCCGTGCACATCATACAGATGGCATTATACAATGCGTACGTGCTACATCCATGTACAGGCCAGACGGGAACTTTCCTGGAATTTCAAGAGGTGGTTATCAAGAAACTAATTTTTAGGGACCAAGAAGCGGGGACACCCAGTACTTCTGGAAGCAAGGCCACACGCATCGTACCAGGGCAACACTTTCCAGGAGAAGTTCCCCAAACTGGCAAGAAAGGAAAAAGTCAAAAGAGGTACAAAGTCTGCTATAAGAGGGGGATAAGGGATGACACAATATATCAATGTGACGTGTCCCGAAAAACTAAGGCTCCGTATGAAAGAGTGCTTCAAAATGTATCATACATCACTTGATTTTTAATCTACCCCAGTTTTACTTACCCTGATGCACTCCGCACAGATTATCCCCCTTATCTTTCCCTTATGAGCCCTGCCGTGTGCCCAGGCAGCTGATAACAGCCACATTGAGGGTATTGCCATATCCGTGAGAACCCACATTACAGTTTATGGGGTGTATGTCCCGGTAAAAATGCTCACTACACCTCTAGATGAATGCCTTAAGGGTGTAGTTTTTAAAATTGGGTCACTTCTCAGAGGTTTCAACTGTACTGGTACCTCAGGGGGTTCTGCATACATGACTGTGCACCAGAAAATCCCCAGTAGACCAAATGGTGGTCCTTTCCTTCTGAGCCCTCCCATGAGCCCAAATGTCAGTTTATCACCACAAATTGGGCATTGCCGCACTCAGGACAAATTGGGCAACAAAATTGGGTATTTTATTTCTTGTGAAAATAATATATTTTGAGCTAAAAAAAACATATTATTGGAAAAAATTATATTTTTTTAAATTCCCAGCCCAATTCAAATAAGTTCTGTGAAGAAACTATGGGGGTCTAAATGGTCACATAACCCATCATTTAATTCCTTGAGGGGTGTAGTTCACAAAATGGGGTCACTTCTGGTGGGTTTCCATTGCTTTGATACCTCTGGGGCTCTGCAAATGCGACATGGCACCCAAAAACCAAACCAGCAAAATCTGGACTCCAAAGAACACACAGCGCTCCTTCCCTTCTGGGGCCTCCCATGGGCTCAAACGGCAGTTTATCTCCACAAATGGGGTATTGCTGCACTTAGTAGAAATTGGGCAACAAAATGGTGTATTTTGTTCCCTGTGAAAATAAGAAATTATGATAAAAAATTACATGTTATTGGAAAAAAATTCATTTTTTTTATTTCACAGCCCAATTCAAATAGGTGCTGTGAAAAAACTGTGCAGTCTAAATGGTAAAAACAACCATAAATGAATTCCTTGAGAGGTGTAGTTTCCAAAATGGGGTCACTTCTGGTGGTTTTCCATTGCTTTGATACCTCTGGGGCCAGGGCCAATTCTAGCTTTTCTGCTGCCTGAGGCGAAAATGGAAATGGCGCCCCCCCCCCCTCCACGCAAAAAAAAAAAAAAAATTGTAAGTAAGAAACAACTTGTAAAACGAAACAAAAAAATTAAAGCTGTGTGAACAAAAAAATACATTAGGGCCTGTTCACATCACCGTTCGCTTCTGTTCCGAGGTTCTGTCGGGTGAACCCCGCAACGGAAAGTGAAAGTGACAGCACAGCTTCCGTTTCAGTCACCATTGATCTCAATGTTGATGGAAACATCGCTAATGGCTTCCGTTCGTCACCATTCCGGCTGGTTTCCGGTTTTCCGACGGAATCAATAGCGGAGTCGACTACGGAACGGAACCGAACAGTGATGTGAACAGGCCCTTATTGAACATCATTGTTATAAACTGCAAGGTCTCATAATGCTACAGGCAATTGTGTAGTAAATATCCCTATATTGCCCCAGCTATAAATACTAGTAAAATGACCAGGGCAACGTGTATCCAAAATTCAAACACAAAAATGAAAGAACAATGTCAGTGTTCAAACTTGTGTCAGGGCTCCTTTAATGGCTCTTTACAGTCAGTATAGTAACACATGCGGCACTTTACAGTCAGTATAGTAACACATGCGGCACTTTACAGTCAGTATAGTAACACATGCGGCACTTTACAGTCAGTATAGTAACACATGCGGCACTTTACAGTCAGTATAGTAATACATGCGGCACTTTACAGTCAGTATAGTAACACATGTGGCACTTTACAGTCAGTATAGTAACACATGCGGCACTTTACAGTCAGTATAGTAACGCACGCTGCACTTTACAGTCAGTATAGTAACGCATGCGGCACTTTACAGTCAGTATAGTAACACATGCGGCACTTTACAGTCAGTATAGTAACACATGCGGCACTTTACAGTCAGTATAGTAACACATGCGGCACTTTACAGTCAGTATAGTAACACATGCGGCACTTTACAGTCAGTATAGTAACACATGCGGCACTTTACAGTCAGTATAGTAACGAACGCTGCACTTTACAGTCAGTATAGTAACGCATGCGGCACTTTACAGTCAGTATAGTAACGCATGCGGCACTTTACAGTAAGTATAGTAATACATGCGCCACTTTGCAGTCAGTATTGTAACACATGCTGCTCTTTACAGTCAGTATAGTAACACATGCGGCACTTTACAGTCAGTATAGTAACACATGCAGCACTTTACAGTCAGTATAGTAACACATGCGGCACTTTACAGTCAGTATAGTAACGCATGCGGCACTTTACAGTCAGTATAGTAACACATGCGGCACTTTACAGTCAGTATAGTAACACATGCGGCACTTTACAGTCAGTATAGTAACGCACGCTGCACTTTACAGTCAGTATAGTAACACATGCGGCACTTTACAGTCAGTATAGTAACACATGCGGCACTTTACAGTAAGTATAGTAACACATGCCGCACTTTACAGTCAGTATTGTAACACATGCTGCTCTTTACAGTCAGTATAGTAACACATGCGGCACTTTACAGTCAGTATAGTAACACATGCGGCACTTTACAGTCAGTATAGTAACACATGCGGCACTTTACAGTCAGTATAGTAACACGTGCGGCACTTTACAGTCAGTATAGTAACACGTGCGGCACTTTACAGTCAGTATAGTAACACATGCTGCTCTTTACAGTCAGTATAGTAACGCACGCTGCACTTTACAGTCAGTATAGTAACGCATGCGGCACTTTACAGTCAGTATAGTAACGCATGCGGCACTTTACAGTAAGTATAGTAATACATGCGGCACTTTGCAGTCAGTATTGTAATACATGCTGCTCTTTACAGTCAGTATAGTAACACATGCGGCACTTTACAGTCAGTATAGTAACACATGCGGCACTTTACAGTCAGTATAGTAATACATGCGGCACTTTACAGTCAGTATAGTAACACATGTGGCACTTTACAGTCAGTATAGTAACACATGCGGCACTTTACAGTCAGTATAGTAACGCACGCTGCACTTTACAGTCAGTATAGTAACGCATGCGGCACTTTACAGTCAGTATAGTAACACATGCGGCACTTTACAGTCAGTATAGTAACACATGCGGCACTTTACAGTCAGTATAGTAACACATTCGGCACTTTACAGTCAGTATAGTAACGAACGCTGCACTTTACAGTCAGTATAGTAACGCATGCGGCACTTTACAGTCAGTATAGTAACGCATGCGGCACTTTACAGTAAGTATAGTAATACATGCGGCACTTTGCAGTCAGTATTGTAACACATGCTGCTCTTTACAGTCAGTATAGTAACACATGCGGCACTTTACAGTCAGTATAGTAACACATGCGGCACTTTACAGTCAGTATAGTAACACATGCGGCACTTTACAGTCAGTATAGTAACGCATGCGGCACTTTACAGTCAGTATAGTAACACATGCGGCACTTTACAGTCAGTATAGTAACACATGCGGCACTTTACAGTCAGTATAGTAAAGCACGCTGCACTTTACAGTCAGTATAGTAACACATGCGGCACTTTACAGTCAGTATAGTAACACATGCGGCACTTTACAGTAAGTATAGTAACACATGCCGCACTTTACAGTCAGTATTGTAACACATGCTGCTCTTTACAGTCAGTATAGTAACACATGCGGCACTTTACAGTCAGTATAGTAACACATGCGGCACTTTACAGTCAGTATAGTAACACATGCGGCACTTTACAGTCAGTATAGTAACACGTGCGGCACTTTACAGTCAGTATAGTAACACGTGCGGCACTTTACAGTCAGTATAGTAACACATGCTGCTCTTTACAGTCAGTATAGTAACACATGCTGCTCTTTACAGTCAGTATAGTAACACATGCGGCACTTTACAGTCAGTATAGTAACACATGCGGCACTTTACAGTCAGTATAGTAACACATGCGGCACTTTACAGTCAGTATAGTAACACATGCGGCACTTTACAGTCAGTATAGTAACACATGCGGCACTTTACAGTCAGTATAGTAACACATGCGGCACTTTACAGTCAGTATAGTAACACATGCGGCACTTTACAGTCAGTATAGTAACACATGCGGCACTTTACAGTCAGTATAGTAACACATGCGGCACTTTACAGTCAGTATAGTACGCACGCTGCACTTTACAGTCAGTATAGTAACGCATGCGGCACTTTACAGTCAGTATAGTAACACATGCGGCACTTTACAGTCAGTGTAGTAACACATGCAGCACTTTACAGTCAGTATAGTAACACATGCGGCACTTTACAGTCAGTATAGTAACGCACGCTGCACTTTACAGTCAGTATAGTAATGCATACGGCACTTTACAGTCAGTATAGTAACACATGCGGCACTTTACAGTAAGTATAGTAATACATGCGGCACTTTACAGTCAGTATTGTAACACATGCTGCTCTTTACAGTCAGTATAGTAACACATGCGGCACTTTACAGTCAGTATAGTAACACATGCGGCACTTTACAGTCAGTATAGTAACACATGCGGCACTTTACAGTCAGTATAGTAACACATGCGGCACTTTACAGTCAGTATAGTAACACATGCGGCACTTTACAGTCAGTATAGTAACACATGCTGCTCTTTACAGTCAGTATAGTAACACATGCGGCACTTTACAGTCAGTATAGTAACACATGCGGCACTTTACAGTCAGTATGGTAACACACGCTGCACTTTACAGTCAGTATAGTAACGCACGCTGCACTTTACAGTCAGTATAGTAACGCATGCGGCACTTTACAGTCAGTATAGTAACACATGCGGCACTTTACAGTAAGTATAGTAATACATGCGGCACTTTACAGTCAGTATTGTAACACATGCTGCTCTTTACAGTCAGTATAGTAACACATGCGGCACTTTACAGTCAGTATAATAACACATGCGGCACTTTACAGTCAGTATAGTAACACATGCGGCACTTTACAGTCAGTATAGTAACACATGCGGCACTTTACAGTCAGTATAGTAATATATGCGGCACATTACAGTCAGTATAGTAACACATGCTGCTCTTTACAGTCAGTATAGTAACACATGCGGCACTTTACAGTCAGTATAGTAACACATGCGGCACTTTACAGTCATTATAGTAACACATGCGGCACTTTACAGTCAGTATAGTAACACATGCGGCACTTTACAGTCAGTATAGTAACACATGCAGCACTTTACAGTCAGTATAGTAACACATGCGGCACTTTACAGTCTGTATAGTAACACATGCACCACTTTACAGTCAGTATAGTAACACATGCGGCACTTTACAGTCAGTATAGTAACACATGCGGCACTTTACAGTCAGTATAGTAACGCACGCTGCACTTTACAGTCAGTATAGTAACGCATGCGGCACTTTACAGTCAGTATAGTAACACATGCGGCACTTTACAGTAAGTATAGTAATACATGCGGCACTATACAGTCAGTATTGTAACACATGCTGCTCTTTACAGTCAGTATAGTAACACATGCGGCACTTTACAGTCAGTATAGTAACACATGCTGCTCTTTACAGTCAGTATAGTAACACATGCGGCACTTTACAGTCAGTATAGTAACACATGCGGCACTTTACAGTCAGTATAGTAACACATGCGGCACTTGACAGTCAGTATAGTAACACATGCGGCACTTTACAGTCAGTATAGTAATACATGCGGCACTTTACAGTCAGTATAGTAACACATGCGGCACTTTACAGTCAGTATAGTAACACACGCGGCACTTTACAGTCAGTATAGTAACGCACGCTGCACTTTACAGTCAGTATAGTAACGCACGCGGCACTTTACAGTCAGTATAGTAACGCATGCGGCACTTTACAGTCAGTATAGTAACACATGCGGCACTTTACAGTCAGTATAGTAACACATGCGGCACTTTACAGTCAGTATAGTAACGCACGCTGCACTTTACAGTCAGTATAGTAACGCATGCGGCACTTTACAGTCAGTATAGTAACGCATGCGGCACTTTACAGTAAGTATAGTAACGCATGCGGCACTTTACAGTCAGCATTGTAACACATGATGCTCTTTACAGTCAGTATAGTAACACATGCGGCACTTTACAGTCAGTATAGTAACACATGCGGCACTTTACAGTCAGTATAGTAACACATGCAGCACTTTACAGTCAGTATAGTAACACATGCGGCACTTTACAGTCAGTATAGTAACACATGCGGCACTTTACAGTCAGTATAGTAACACATGCTGCTCTTTACAGTCAGTATAGTAACACATGCGGCACTTTACAGTCAGTATAGTAACACATGCGGCACTTTACAGTCAGTATGGTAACACACGCTGCACTTTACAGTCAGTATAGTAACGCACGCTGCACTTTACAGTCAGTATAGTAACGCATGCGGCACTTTACAGTCAGTATAGTAACACATGCGGCACTTTACAGTAAGTATAGTAATACATGCGGCACTTTACAGTCAGTATTGTAACACATGCTGCTCTTTACAGTCAGTATAGTAACACATGCGGCACTTTACAGTCAGTATAGTAACACATGCGGCACTTTACAGTCAGTATAGTAACACATGCGGCACTTTACAGTCAGTATAGTAACACATGCGGCACTTTACAGTCAGTATAGTAATATATGCGGCACATTACAGTCAGTATAGTAACACATGCTGCTCTTTACAGTCAGTATAGTAACACATGCGGCACTTTACAGTCAGTATAGTAACACATGCGGCACTTTACAGTCATTATAGTAACACATGCGGCACTTTACAGTCAGTATAGTAACACATGCGGCACTTTACAGTCAGTATAGTAACACATGCAGCACTTTACAGTCAGTATAGTAACACATGCGGCACTTTACAGTCTGTATAGTAACACATGCACCACTTTACAGTCAGTATAGTAACACATGCAGCACTTTACAGTCAGTATAGTAACACATGCGGCACTTTACAGTCAGTATAGTAACGCACGCTGCACTTTACAGTCAGTATAGTAACGCATGCGGCACTTTACAGTCAGTATAGTAACACATGCGGCACTTTACAGTAAGTATAGTAATACATGCGGCACTATACAGTCAGTATTGTAACACATGCTGCTCTTTACAGTCAGTATAGTAACACATGCGGCACTTTACAGTCAGTATAGTAACACATGCTGCTCTTTACAGTCAGTATAGTAACACATGCGGCACTTTACAGTCAGTATAGTAACACATGCGGCACTTTACAGTCAGTATAGTAACACATGCGGCACTTGACAGTCAGTATAGTAACACATGCGGCACTTTACAGTCAGTATAGTAATACATGCGGCACTTTACAGTCAGTATAGTAACACATGCGGCACTTTACAGTCAGTATAGTAACACACGCGGCACTTTACAGTCAGTATAGTAACGCACGCTGCACTTTACAGTCAGTATAGTAACGCACGCGGCACTTTACAGTCAGTATAGTAACGCATGCGGCACTTTACAGTCAGTATAGTAACACATGCGGCACTTTACAGTCAGTATAGTAACACATGCGGCACTTTACAGTCAGTATAGTAACGCACGCTGCACTTTACAGTCAGTATAGTAACGCATGCGGCACTTTACAGTCAGTATAGTAACGCATGCGGCACTTTACAGTAAGTATAGTAACGCATGCGGCACTTTACAGTCAGCATTGTAACACATGATGCTCTTTACAGTCAGTATAGTAACACATGCGGCACTTTACAGTCAGTATAGTAACACATGCGGCACTTTACAGTCAGTATAGTAACACATGCAGCACTTTACAGTCAGTATAGTAACACATGCGGCACTTTACAGTCAGTATAGTAACGCATGCGGCACTTTACAGTCAGTATAGTAACACATGCGGCACTTTACAGTCAGTATAGTAACACATGCGCCACTTTACAGTCAGTATAGTAATGCACGCTGCTCTTTACAGTCAGTATAGTAACACATGCGGCACTTTACAGTCAGTATAGTAACACATGCGGCACTTTACAGTCAGTATAGTAATACATGCGGCACTTTACAGTCAGTATTGTAACACATGCTGCTCTTTACAGTCAGTATAGTAACACATGCGGCACTTTACAGTCAGTATAGTAACACATGCGGCACTTTACAGTCAGTATAGTAACACATGCGGCACTTTACAGTCAGTATAGTAACACATGCGGCACTTTACAGTCAGTATAGTAATACATGCGGCACTTTACAGTCAGTATAGTAACACATGCGGCACTTTACAGTCAGTATAGTAACACATGCGGCACTTTACAGTCAGTATAGTAACACATGCGGCACTTTACAGTCAGTATAGTAACACATGCGGCACTTTACAGTCAGTATAGTAACACATGCAGCACTTTACAGTCAGTATAGTAACGCACGCTGCACTTTACAGTCAGTATAGTAACACACGCGGCACTTTACAGTCAGTATAGTAACACATGCGGCACTTTACAGTAAGTATAGTAATACATGCGGCACTTTACAGTCAGTATAGTAACACATGCGGCACTTTACAGTCAGTATGGTAACACATGCTGCTCTTTACAGTCAGTATAGTAACGCACGCTGCACTTTACAGTCAGTATAGTAACACATGCGGCACTTTACAGTCAGTATAGTAACACATGCGGCACTTTACAGTCAGTATAGTAACACATGCAGCACTTTACAGTCAGTATAGTAATACATGCGGCACTTTACAGTCAGTATAGTAACACATGCGGCACTTTACAGTCAGTATAGTAACACATGCGGCACTTTACAGTCAGTATAGTAACACATGCAGCACTTTACAGTCAGTATAGTAACACATGCGGCACTTTACAGTCAGTATAGTAACACATGCTGCTCTTTACAGTCAGTATAGTAACACATGCAGCACTTTACAGTCAGTATAGTAATACATGCGGCACTTTACAGTCAGTATAGTAACACATGCGGCACTTTACAGTCAGTATGGTAACACATGCTGCTCTTTACAGTCAGTATAGTAACGCACGCTGCACTTTACAGTCAGTATAGTAACACATGCGGCACTTTACAGTCAGTATAGTAACACATGCGGCACTTTACAGTCAGTATAGTAACACATGCGGCACTTTACAGTCAGTATGGTAACACATGCTGCTCTTTACAGTCAGTATAGTAACGCACGCTGCACTTTACAGTCAGTATAGTAACACATGCGGCACTTTACAGTCAGTATAGTAACACATGCGGCACTTTACAGTCAGTATAGTAACACATGCAGCACTTTACAGTCAGTATAGTAACACATGCAGCACTTTACAGTCAGTATAGTAATACATGCAGCACTTTACAGTCAGTATAGTAACACATGCGGCACTTTACAGTCAGTATAGTAACACATGCGGCACTTTACAGTCAGTATAGTAACACATGCAGCACTTTACAGTCAGTATAGTAACACATGCAGCACTTTACAGTCAGTATAGTAACGCACGCTGCACTTTACAGTCAGTATAGTAACACATGCGGCACATTACAGTCAGTATAGTAACACATGCGGCACTTTACAGTCAGTATAGTAACACATGCGGCACTTTACAGTCAGTATAGTAACACATGCTGCTCTTTACAGTCAGTATAGTAACGCACGCTGCTCTTTACAGTCAGTATAGTAACGCACGCGGCACTTTACAGTCAGTATAGTAACACATGCGGCACTTTACAGTCAGTATTGTAACACATGCTGCTCTTTACAGTCAGTATAGTAACGCATGCCTCGGGTTTTAAAGATGAAAGGACACTATCTGGCGGTTGGATAGTGTGATTTCCTTAGGGTGTTATCCCTTGGGAGAGGTGGCAGTTACCTTACTGAATCTGCCAGGAATATTGGTGCCTCTGAGCCGGGTTTTTACGGCTGGGGGTAAAATGGTGGGGCAGATAGCCGGTAACATAAAAAGTTAATGATAGCTCCAAGGACTTCTCCTAGTCTATGTGTTAATGTTTGTTTGTCACTGGTGTCTGACGTGTTTGGGTTATAATTTATGGTTCGTGCATTATTGATTTATTATTGTTTTTGTTAATAAATAATATGGATATTATTTATTTATGGTTAATTGAGTTTACTAACTTTTATATTTATTTCTTAATAAAATGGCTGCTGTGGCCACTTTATCCAAACCCTCGGTGTCAAGTCTTCTTGAGAGAAAGGTGTGGGTTATGAATGGGGAACAGATATATAGGTAAGTGTAATTTGCATACACATACATCACTCGACTTAACCCAAGTCATGCAAAATAAAGACACAAAACATTATAATTGGGTGTTAAATGGTCAATACTTTTATTATATTATATAACCAAACCCAAAATGGCAAACCTCCGACTCACGAAGAGTCACCCTCCAGCACGCAGGAAAGGAAAAACCCCCTGTGGGGGAAACCTCTAGGGAAACCATGGCTGGAGGATTGCCCTTCCTCTGGGCTTAGAAGGTGCCAAAATATAATTTGTAACAGAATTTGTACGTTTTCTCAGATTTTTAAGGAAAGACAATACAATGAACGAACGACATAAAACACATAAATCGGCTGATCTGGTTGGCTAGGCGGATGTCTCTCTTCCTGGGTACCCATTAAAATGAATGGGCGATGCTCGGTTGAGACGGGTCCTCCAGATGCCTCCTTGTAGCACCTGTCTCCGCTCTGGCTAATAGGGGGGATCTCCTGCTGGAAACCCCCCTCTATTACAGACAACCCGTATGAAGAGGATGGCATCACTGTGATGAAGAAGTGGTCTTGGGTGTAGGGGTTCCCTGCTAGAACCTACAAGTTACATCAGGTCGGCATTGGTGGGGAAGTCAAGCTCAAGGTCCTCAGTCCCATCCAATATGGCGCTGAATGTGGCAGTAAAACCTTCTAATGTGGAATCTTCTTTATGTCATAAACATTTGTGTTTATGACATCAGCACCTTCATCATCATTACTACAGGAGTTTATTAACACTGCTGCCTCGTTCATTGTGACATCACCCACAGTGGTCTGAAGTGTTAACCCTTTAATGACTGGCAGTGTACTTACCACAGAGGCCATAAAGCTGAATAGTACATATCAGCGGCCATAAAGGAAAAGGGATAATGCAGGGAGCATCTCCGCACAAGAACAATCCATGACAAAGAGTTCTCCAGGATAAGATAACTTGTCTGCTTTCTCCAAAAACCAGCACCACACCTGTCCATAGGTTGTGTGTGGTATTACAGCTCATTACCATTCACTTCAATGGAGCAAACCTGCAATACCAAATACAACCTGTGGATAGGTGTGGTGCTGTTTTTGGAAGAAAGCAGCCATATTTTTCTAATCCTGCACAGCCCCTGTTAGAAATAGTTCAAAAAAAGGGCGAGAGAAGAAATTAAAAAAAGGGAAAAAGAGGAACTCTGAGCTAAAAGAAATCAAACTAGACTGAAAGGAGTCTGCTGGAGGTGCCAGATGGAAAGACATAATTCTGCCATGGGGACCAGATTAGTTGAAAAACTATGCAGTTCATCTTCGAATGCAGCGTCACAAAAACAAATTATTTTGTAAAAAAATTAAAAAGTGTTTTTATTGTGCAAAACTAGAAAAACTTTTACATACATGTTGGTTCAGGAGTCCTGGTGGTCCTCCATGGGCTTTACCCATGGAGTGTTTGGAGACATGTTGGAGCTGTGGGGGAATGGTAGGTACGCTTACTGACATCTGATGGGATTGTAGGCACATCGCACCATTTTGGTTGGCAATAAATGCTCTCTTTGAACATGCCCTCTCCGCTCCATTCTCTGCAGATCTATTTCTTTCCAGAAGAAGGTTCTCCTCCATTTATTCAGACTAGGTTGTGCCTAGACATTGGAAGTCTACAATTCCCCAGTACAAATCTAAATGTTTGGCCACATTCACTGATATTCAGAATCCAGCAACTCTGCCGATTGTTGAAGTAAAATCTCAGGCATTTTCTGAGTAGTTGACCGCTAACTCCCTCCACTCTGCTTCCTCGCTGTAGTGCCCGACCATTCAATTTTTTTCTTCTCTCTCTGTAATTGTCGTCTGTCTATTGCTTGTTGTTTTAACCTTTCTCATTGATAAAAGTACAGATTTGGTAAAGACGACGCTTACATTGTTTCCTAATTGTCTTTTGGTGAGCTGCATTTTTTTTTACATTTTGTACTTCTTTATGGTTTTAATAAAGATTGAGCAGAGTTACTGCAGTTAAGCGGTGATAAATATTCTTCTACGTCCTGCTCCTGAGGTGACCTCAGGGAGAACAGAAGCCTCCCATAAAGCAGAAGGAGACCGGGGTGGTGGACATTGGTAGGTAAAGGTTAAACAGACTTACCATCAGGGGTGCTCAGGGATATGCCGCTAATCCCCAAGTCAAGACTAGCTAGGAGGTCAAGGCTTCCTGAGCCCTGCTCACACCATAGTCAGGAGCCCCCAGCTTGACAGTGTCTGATTTGGGACAGGTAGTGGCTCAATTACTGGCTGGTGTTAGAGAGGCTTTGGTGCAGCGTGAGGTCCCACCACCTGTGGTCCCCCTTGCTCCTTCTCCTGTTGCGGCATGGTACGGTTCGGTATCTGGGGCTGCGGCGCTAGGTTCTAAAGTCACTGGGAGTGCTGGTGGGTCTGGCGCTCCTGTTGCGGTTCAACTGCATGGGGTTCGGTTAGCCAAATGTTTGTTTTGAGAGCTCCCTTAAGACGGAGATTAGAGATCGTATTTGGCGTGATGAATATGTTGAGATTTTCTCTCTTTTGCCGTTAGAGAAATTAAATTTGAATAGAGGAATGTCTGACGAGAGTAAGGCTGGATTCACACGAGCACATTACGTCCGTAATGGACGGAACGTATTTCGGCCGCAAGTTCCGGACCGAACACACTGCTGGGAGCCAAAATAAGTGTCAGACAATATTAGCACCATACAATACAATACTGCTATAGTACAGCGCCCTAATAATACAGTGTACTTAACACTAAATTAAATTTACTACATATTTCAAGGAGTTTTCCAGGAACATTTAAATGGGTTTATATGGCCACAAAACATAAAAAAAACCAAAAACCTTTACAATATACTGATGTTCTCCCTTCCAGGCTGTATCACGTGCTTGTATTGTCAGGTCAGTTTGATCGCTGTTGTATCTGATCCCATCAGAGGAAAGCAGGAAAAACCTTCCCACATCTCTCCCTTATGGAAAAGTTTTCCCTTCATTCCACTAATGGGAGCCATATAAAAAATACACAATTGCCCAATACGACAGAATACATACAGGAGAAAATAAGAAAACAGCGTCTAAGCTTTACAATATAGTACTGGGGGGGATTGTGTACAAAAAGGAAAAATAAGTTGTACGGCCACCAAGACGAGCTGGAGATCCTTCAGCTTCAATTAGAGTCTGTTCACATGTGGATTTTCACCACATTTTATTAAATTGGCATTAGAATTTTAGTGATCTGAATAGTAATCTGAAAATTGGTAACTGTTTTCCTGCCATTTTTTTTTCACTTTTCAAAGGTTTAATTTATAATTTTGCAAAAAAAAAAAACGGACAAAAAAACTACAAAGCATGAAAAGCAAATAATAACACATTGAATTCTATTTAACCAACAAACCCAACCAGTCACACAGAGAAGCGTCCATTTCCTCATCTAAGGCTTCATTCACATCTGCATCAGGACTCTGTTCATGGGTTCCGTCGAACCTTTCCGTCAGAGGAACCCATGAACGGAATCCAAACTGAAAGAAACAGAAACCATAGGTTTCCGTTTGCATCACCATGGATTTCAATGGTGACGGATCCGGTGCAAATGGTTTCCGTTTATCACCGTTGTGTGAGGGTTCCATCGTTTTGACAGAATGAATAGCACAGTCGACTACGGTATTTATTCCGTCAAAATAACAGAACCCTTGCACAACGGTGACAAATGGAAACCATTTGCACCGAATCCGTCACCATTAAAATCAATGGTGATGCAAACGGAAACCTATGGTTTCAGTTTGGAGTCCGTTCATGGGTTCCCCTGGCGAAAAGGTCCGACGGAACCCATGAACGGAGTCCCAACGCCGATGTGAACGAAGCCTTAGTTATAAGGATAGATAATGATTTCCTTCACATTTGAGCTACAAGTTACATAGCCGTTCCTTTCAGCTTAACCCATCGGGACCAAATCTTTTCTAATTTGTAGGGACATTTCCTACTCATATATAAAATGTTATACAGGAGGACATATTTATTGACAAGTTGTAACTAATGAGAAAGGGCAGGGGGGAAGTGTCTGTGGATTTCCAGGTCATATTTCCCTGTGTTTTTTAAATGTTGTAAGAATCCTCGAAGGAAACACCACGTTTGTTACATATCGTATAATATGTCCCTGAAAAAATCTGAGAGCTCAAAATATGCATGAAAAGACTTAGGCCTCGGTCACACAGTGCAGAACATGCACTTCTATTAAATACAGGATTGCTGACAACATGTTGCCAACTGCAATTTCGCCATAGCAGTTTCTTCTGGGGCCAGTGTGAGGAATGGGGGGAACCACTTTGTCCATTTTGCTGCAGGTGGAGAGAGACTTTTTCTGTTATTTGCCCCTTGTCCTGAGCTCAGGAGGTTCTTAACCCCTTCCCTCTTTGGCCACTTTTGACCTTCCTGACAGAGCCTCATTTTTCAAATCTGACATGTTTCAATTTATGTGGTAATAACTCCGGAATGCTTTTACCTATACAAGCGATTCTGAGATTGTTTTCTCGTGACACATTGGACTTTATGTTACTGGCAAAATTTGCCCGATACATTCAGTATTTATTGTGAAAAACACCAAAATTTAGCGAAAAATTGCAAAAATTAACATTTTTCTCAATTTAAATGCATCTGCTTGTAAGACAGGCAGTTATACCACACAAAAATGTTGCTAACTAACATCCCCCATATGTCTACTTTAGATTGGCATCGTTTTTTGATCATCATTTTATTTTTCTAGGACGTTACAAGGCTTAGAACTTTAGCAGCAATTTCTCACATTTTCAAGAAAATTTCAAAATGCTATTTTTACAGGGGCCAGTTCAGTTGTGAAGTGGCTTTGAGGTCCTTAGATATTAGAAACCCCCAATAAGTCACCCCATTTTAAAAACTGCACCCCTCAAAGTATTCAAAACAGCATTTAGAAAGTTTCTTAACCCTTTAGACATTGCGCAGGAATTAAGGCAAAGTAGAGGTGAAATTTACAAAGTTCATTATTTTTTTCCAGAAATTCATTTTGAATCCATTTTTTTTGTACCACAGAAGGTTTTACCCAAGAAATGCAACTCAATATTTATTGCCCAGATTCTGCAGTTTTAGGAAATATCCCACATGTGGCCGTAGCGTGCTACTGGACTGAAGCACCGGCCTCAGAAGCAAAGGAGCACCTAGTGGATTTTGGGCCTCCTTTTTATTAGAATATATTTTAGGCACCATGTCAGCTTTGAACAGGTCTACTGGAACTAAAACAGTGGAAACCCCCCAAAAGTGACCCCATTTGGGAAACTACACCCCTCGAAGAATTTATCTAGGGGTGTAGCAAGCATTTTGACCGGCCAGTTTTTTTGCAAAAATTTTTGGAACTAGGCCATGAAAATGAAAATCTACATTTTTTCAAATAAAATGTAGGTTTAGCTAATTTTTTTTCATTTCCAAAAGAACTAAAGTAGAAAAAGCACCACAGCATTTGTAGAGCAATTTCTCCCGAGTAAAACAGTACCCCACATGTGGTAATAAACGGTTGTTTGGACACACGGCAGGGCTTAGAATGGAAAGTGCGCCATTTGGCTCTTGGAGCTCAAATTTAGCAGAAATGGTTTGCGGAGGCCATGTCACATTTGCAAAGCCCCTGAGGTGACAAAACAGTGGAAACCCCCAACAAGTGACCCCATTTTGGAAACTATACCCCTCGAGGAATTTATCTAGGGGTGTAGCAAGCATTTTGACCGGCCAGTTTTTTTGCAAAAATTTTTGGAACTAGGTCATGAAAATGATAATCTACATTTTTTCAAATAAAATGTAGGTTTAGCTAATTTTTTTTCATTTCCAAGAGAACTAAAGTAGAAAAAGCCCCACAACATTTGTAGAGCAATTTCTCCCGAGTAAAACAATACCCCACATGTGGTAATAAACAGTTGTTTGGACACACGGCAGGGCTTAGAAGGGAAAGAGCGCCATTTGGCTCTTGGAGCTCAAATTTAGCAGGAATGGTTTGCGGAGGCCATGTCGCATTTGCAAAGCCCCAGAGGTGACAAAACAGTGGAAACCCCCAACAAGTGACCCCATTTTGGAAACTATACCCTTTGAGGAAATTATCTAGGGTATAGTGAGCATTTTGACCCCACAGGTTTTTTGCAGAAATTTTTGCAAGTAGGCTGTGAAAATGAAAATCTACATTTTTTCAAATAAAATGTAGGTTTAGCTAATTTTTTTTCATTTCCACAAGGACTAAAGGAGAAAAAGCACCATAAAATTTGTAAAGAAATTTCTCCCGAGTAAAACAATGCCCCACATGTGGTAATAAACGGCTGTTTGGACACACGGCGAGGCTGAGAAGGGAAAGTGCGCCATTTGGCTTTTGGAACTCAAATTTAGCAGGAATGGTTTGCGGAGGCCATGTCGCATTTGCAAAGCTCCTGAGGGGACAAAACAGTGGAAACCCCCAACAAGTGACCCCATTTTGGAAACTACACCCCATGAGGGAATTATCTAGGGGTAGAGTTTGCAGTTTTACCCCACAGGTTTTTTACAGAACTTATTGTAACTAGGCCGTAAAAATGAAAATCTACATTTTTTCAAAGAAAATGTAGGTTTAGGTATTTTTTTTTTATTTCCACAAGGACTGAAGGAGAAAAAGCACCACAACATTTGTAAAGCAACTTCTCCCGAGTAAAATAATACCCCACATGTGGTCACAAACATCTGTTTGGACACACGGTAGGGCTCAGAATGGAAGGAGCACCATTTGGATTTTGGAATGGTTTCTGGGTGTCATGTCACATTTGCTGAGCCCCTGTAGTACTAGTACAGTGGAAACACCCCAAAAGTGACACCATTTGGGAAACTGCACCCCCTGAGGAATCATCTAGGGGTATAGTGAAAATTTTGATCCCAAAGGTTTTTTGCTGAATTAATTAGAATTAAGCCATGAAAATGAAAAATATTTTTTTTTTCCAACAAGATGTAGTTTTAGATACACATTTTTCATTTTTACAAGGAATAGAGAAGAAAAAGCACCCCAACATTTGTAAAGTAATTTCTCCCGAGTACGGTAACACCCCATATGTGGTTATAATCGACTGTTTACATATATGGGAGCATTCAGAAGAAAAGGAGCGGTATTTATCTTTTGGAGCGTAGATTTTGCTGGAATGGGTTGCGGATGCCATGTTGCATTTGCAAAACCCCTGATGTACCAAACAAAAGTGACCCCGTTTTAGAAACTACACCCCTAAAGGCATTTATCAAGGGGTGTAGTGACAATTTAGACTCCACAGGTGTTTTTCAGAAATGAATACGCAGTGGATGGTGCAAAGTGAAAATTGCAATTTCTCCACTGATCTGCCCATTCACCGCACAAGATGTTGTGCCCCTAGAGAATCTTACCCCATAAATTGTTAAGCGGGTTCTCCCGGGCATGGTAATGCCTTACTTGTGGCCATAAATTGCTGTTTGGGCACACTGTAGGGCTAAGAAGGGAAAGACCGCCATTTTGAGCATGGATTTTGCTTGGTAATAGTTCTGTTTGGGGTTTTGCTGGTATTTCAGCTTATAATGTGGTGGCATATGTAATCTGTGCGGAGTATATCAGGGCATAATAGGAGGGTATAATCATGGGGTAAATAATACAATTATCCATAGGTGTGTTACGATGTGAAGCGATCCGTTATGCGCAGGCCGGCGTCACACTGATAAACGGTTTTCTTTCTTATCCCCCTTCTGTAACGCTCTGCACCTTTTGGGGACTTTTTCTCCTTCGTAGTTTGGGAAATATTACTGGGAAAGTTTTGCGCTGGTATAATACGGGCGCCCTCGCTTCCAGCGGATGTGCTATGTCCCTGCCCTTTCCTAGTTCCTAAATACTAGGGCCCTGAAACTGAAGGAATGTTCCCCTCCGGCCTGCGCATTGAGATGTTTTTTCATCACCGCATTACTAGTGCCGTAACTTTTTTATTTTTCAGTTGATTGAGCGGTGTGCGGGCTTGTTTTTTGCGAGACGGGCTGTAGATTTTATTGGTACCATTTTAGAACACATACGACTTTTTGATCACTTTTTATTTCATTTTTTGGTAAAGGAAATTACCAAAAACAAGCAATTCTGGAATAGTTTTTTATTGTTTTTTTTTCTCTGCATCCACAGTGCGCCCTAGATTACATGTTAGCTTTATTCTGCGGGTCGATACGATTACGGCGATACCAAATTTATATAGTTTTTTTTATGTATTGCGGCTTTTGCACAATAAAATCACTTTTTTTATAAAATCATTTGTTTTCTCTGTCGACATATTGTAAGACCCATAACTTTATTGTTTTTGCGTGCACAAAGCGGTGTCAGGGATTATTTTTTGCGGCACGGATTGGCGTTTTTTATTAGTACTATTTTGGAGTAAATGTGACTTTTTGATCACTTTTTATAGCATTTTTTGGAAGGAGATGTGACCTAAAAACAAAGATTCTGGCGCTGTTTTTCATGTTTTTTTTTTACCGCGTTCACCGTGCGGGATAAATTACATAATAGTTTTGTAGTTTGGGTCGTTACGGACGCGGCGATACCAATTATGTATAGTTTTTTTTATTTTTACGGTTTTTCCCATAATAAAATACTTACTATGGGAAAAAAGTCAGTTTAGCTTTATTTTTATTTGAAATGTGTGTGTTTTTATTGTTTTACCACATTTTTATTTACTTTTTTTTACTTTTTTTACTTGTCCCACTAGGGGACATGAGGGCCTGATGCCCCGATCGCTACTCTAATACACTGCACTACATACGTAGTGCAGTGTATTAGCGCTGTCAGTTATTCACTGACAGCAAGCCTATGAGGACTCGCCGCAGGCGGGTCCTCATCGGCTCCCGTACAAGGCAGACTCGGACGCCATTTTCTGGCGTCCGATTGCCACAGCAACCCAGCGATTGCATCACTGGGTTGCCGATCGGGTGAAAACCTATCAGATGCTGCGCTCTATTGAGCGCAGCATCTGAGGGGTTAATCTGCCGGATCGGAGAGTAGCTCCGGTCCTGGCAGTTACAGGAGGGTGCCAGCTGTATAATACAGCTGTCCCCCCGCAGTGATAGTGCCGGCTCTGCTTCTGAGCCCGCACCATCACTGCGCCGTATATATACGGCGCTTTGCGGGAACCACCTCCCGACAGCGCCGTATATATACGGCGTATGTCGGGAAGGGGTTAATTCAAATGAGACAAGCAGCCGATCAAACTGAGAAACCAGTGAACCAGTCCAAACCAGTGTAGAAGTGTCTGAAAATAATCCTCTCCACTGTCACCTTCAGACTGGCCGACCACAATGGTGAGGATATGCGTAGCAGCAGCCGCAGGTGGGCATGGATTATAAACTTATAGTTGATGATACTTTTGATTGTTGTGTTTTTATTTACAAGTTGAGCACCAAGCGCGTCACCTATGTAAACATGTATGCCACCTATGTAAACGTGTATGTGTATATCATTTCAGTGCTTTGCTGCCATCTAGTGAACAAACTGCATAAATAGTTTGTGTAGTGCTGTTGTGTTATGTGTGCAGGACCTGTGATCACATGACCACAGAGGCAAATTCTCAAATTCGTGCAGGTGCTGCACAGCAACTCAAGTAGGGGAGAAGCTGAATCTTTATTTAACAGGAGTTTAGCACCATATTTAAATATGCAATATTTAAAAAACAAATCGACATAAAAGTCATCAAACTGCATATTATGAGAGGAAAATGACTGTTATGCTATGTCGTTGATATATACATTGTTATTAAGTGTTATTCCACTTAAGTAAACATATAACAGATCATTCCTCCAATTAAGATCCTTCGGGAATCTTGTATGAAGCTGCAGATCGAAGGAAACGCCTCCCTATTCAGGAAGTGTCTTCTCCAATATCCACCCGTCTTTGGTTTCTTCAAGGCCATAAAAACATTGGGGGGAATTTATTAAGATGGCATTTCATATGCCAGTCTTAATATAAAGAAAGTTGGAGTAAGATGCAATACATTTATTAAATGTGTCACATCTTTCGGCCGTTCTTGCGCCACAATCGTTATGCAGCGACCGCGGCCATGCTCCATCTATTCCCCCTACCCATCGGACAAAATGTAAAATAAAAAATAAGTATAATCTTTTCTCCGCTTCTCTTCTTCCCCCTTGATCCCCTAAGGCTCCCTGCTGCCCATACAATGCACTGACACCGAGCAGCGTCAGGTCCTTTATATGCGACACAGCACTCAACGTCATCATTGCATTGTATGAGCCGCAGGCTGCGGAGAGAACATGAGGGGACCAGAAGAGGAGTGGTGAGGTGAGCATTCATTTTTTATTTAATTGTCCGATAGAGGGGACGGAGAGGAGCCTGGCATGGGCCTCTACCTTGCTACGCTCCACATAGTGACATTTTTGCCAGTTATTAGCAGGAGTAGATTTCGACTATAGTTTACGCCAGGTGTAAATTATTATAAATTTGTTGAGCTGCTGTCACCTTGCCCCCTTTTGGGAAGCCCCCTTTTAGAAAACTGGCGTAGAAAGGTTAATACATTTCCCCCATAAGCTTTAAAAATTACCATTATGTGTTTCTAAGAAGTGTTTTTCTGCACCAGAGAGGCATTAGTGTTTTTTTTGTTTTTGTATCTGAAATGTGTTCTACAATGCGCGTTTTTAAGTTTCTAATCGTGCGCCCTACAGATGTAGCCGGCTTTATCTTGACTTTCAACGCCTTAAAGAGGCTCTGTCACCACATTATAAGTGCACTATCTTCTACATAATGTGATTGGCGCTGTAATGTAGATTATAGCAGTGTTTTTTATTTAGAAAAACGATAATTTTTGACGGAGTTATGACCTATTTTAGCTTTATGCTAATGACTTTCTCAATGGACAACTGGGCGTGTTTTACTATATGACCAAGTGGGCGTTGTACAGAGGAGTGTATGACGCTGACCAATCAGTGACAAATCAGCGTCATACACTTCTCTCCATTCATTTACTCTGCAGATAGCGATATATCTATATCGCTATGTGCAGTCACATAAACACACTATAACGCTACTCATGTGTCATGACCATGAATATACATTACCTCCAGCCAGGACGTGATGTGTATTCATTCTCCAAACCACTTCTCTGCACGTCTCTGTGATTTACAGCACAGCACAGCGAGATCTCGCTGTGAATGACAGTTTACAGCGTAATCTCGCGAGACTACCCCTGCTATGCTGTAAATCACAGAGACGCTACAGAAGTGGTCAGGAGAATGAATACACGTCACGTCCTGGCTGGAGGTAATGTATATTCATTGTCATGACACATGAGTAGCGTTATAGTGTGTTTATGCGACTGCAAATAGCGATATAGATACAGTATATCGCTATCTGCCGTGTAAATGAATGGAGAGAAGTGTATGACGCTGATTGGTCGCTGATTGGTCAGCGTCATACACTCCTCTTTACAACGCCCACTTGGCCATATAGTAAAACACGCCCAGTTGTCCATTGAGAAACTCATTAGCATAAAGCTAATAAAGGTCATAACTCCGTCAAAAATGATAATTTTTCTAATTAAAAAACACTGATGTAATCTACATTACAGCGCCGATCACATTATGTAGAAGATAGGGCACTTATAATGTGGTGACAGAGCCTCTTTAAATACACAGTGGCTGTATTTTTTCAATGACTTTTTAACGACTTTTGTTGTGTGATATCACGCTTCAGCAAGTTATCCGAGTCAAGATAAAGATGGCTACATCCGTACATACACGCGATCACATTGTTTGCATTTAATGGCATAAATTACATGATGCTTAGTACAATTTTTATAAACGCATCAATATCGTAAGTACTTTTGAAAAAATAAAAAACTTTTTGGGAAAGTCAAGTTTTGTTGTTAGCGACACTGTAGAAAAGACTTGTAACATGTAACTAAGAGATCTCATCCTCTAGGTGACCCAAGGGCTGCCTTTACCCACAATTTGTGTCAGGACTGGATCCGGATTTAACATGGGTTCATTTTTTCTGAATAATGTTTTGATATTTCTCCAAACTTTTGGCTCTATGCCGTTGAAGAAACTGGTAATTGATCTCTCGTGCTTCAGTATTTATTATTAAACAAGATGGATTATTGTGTCCTTTGTTTTGATGCCCTTCTTAACATCCATTGTTAACCCCTTCCCGACATTTGCCGTATAGGTACGTCATGGAAAGCATTGACTTCCCGCGTCTTGACGTACCTATACGCCGAATGTTTGGGACCGGCTCAGAAGCTGAGCCGGTGCCTTCCATCACCGGATCTCAGCTGTATCTTACAGCTGACATCCAGCTGTAACGGCGGGGACCGAAATTAGCTTTGATCCCCGCCATTAACCCCTTAAGTGCAGCGCTCAAACGCGATCGCTGCACTTAAGGTGTTTGCAGCTCATCGGAACCCCAATAATGAAATTGCCGGGGTTCCGGTGGCTGCAATGGCAACCGGAGGCCTAATACTGGCCTCCCGGTCTGCCTAGCACCGAAGCCAGTCAAGATCTGCCCGGCGGCGGAGCCTGATAGGCTTCCGTAGCTGCTAGCAAGATGGCGCCGGGTCAGGAGCTGATCCGGCGCCATCAGCGGTGGAAGTCAGCTGTACTGTACAGCTGACATCCACCTGTAACGGCAGGAACCGGAGCTAGCTCCGATCCCTGCCATTAACTCCTTCGATGCAGCAATCGAAAGCGATTGCTGCATCGTAGCGGTTACTAGCAGATCGCCAGCCCTGACAGGCAATCAGGACTTGTGACTGCTGTTATGGCAACAGGAGACACAATGGTCTCCTGCTCTGCCATTACGGAAGCCGATTTAGGCCCTGCCGGGAGGCGAAGCCTAATCGGCTTGCTGTCAGTGAATGACTGACAGATCTAATACATTGCACTACATAGGTAGTGCAATGTATTAGAAAAAAAAAAAATCTGACCGTTGGACCTTCAAGTCCCCTAGTGGGACTTGAGAAAAAGTGTAAAAAAAAGTATAAAAAAGTGTAAAAAAAAGTGCAAAAAATAAAAGTTTGAAAACAATAAAAGTTTCAAGTAATCAAATAAAACACAATCCCCCTTTTACTCTTATCAAGTCCTTTATTATTGAAAAATAACAATAAACCATATGTATTTGGTATCGCCACGACCGTAACGACCGGAGGTATCAAAATATTATATTATTTATTGCACGCGGTGAACAGCGTAAAAAAAACCCGTAAAAAACGTTACCAGATTTTCTGTTTTTTGGTCACTTTGCCCTATAAATATTAGAATAAAAAGTGATCAAAAAGTCGCACGTATCCAAAAATGGTACCTATAAAAACTATAGCTCGTCCCGCAAAAAACAAGCCCTCATACAGCTCCGTCGACAAAAATTTTTAAACGTTATGGTTCTCACAACTTGGCGACAGAAAAAATACATTCTTTTTACAAAAGTAATTTTATTGTGCAAAAAGTTGTAAAACATGAAAAAGTTCTATAAATTAGGTATCGCCGGGATCGTACTGACCCGCAGAATAAAGTTAACATGTAGTTTATAACGCATGGTGAACGCTGTATACAAAAAACGAAAAAAGCTGTGCCAGAATTGCGTTTTTTGGTTTACCTGGCATCCCAAAAAATAGGATAAAAGGTGATCAAAAAGTTGCATGTACCCCAAAATGGTACCAATAATAACTACAGCTCGTCCCGCAACAAACCAGCCCTCATACCGCTACGTCTATGAAAAATAAAATTAGTTATGGCTCCAATAAGTCAGGAAATAAAAAAATATGCAGTTGTGCCCGAGGGGAACATTTCTTCTGTTTGAAGAGGCGATTCCTCACGCTTTGACATTACAAATGGAACTAGACAGGGATGTCCCATGTCCCCTTTAATTTTTGCGCTTTTAATGGAACCTCTGGCTGAGAAAATAAGGTCTTCTAGTTCAATTTCCGGAATCACAATAGGGAAAAAGGAACACCGTATAGGTCTGTTCGCGGATGATGTAATAATAATATGCTCTTCCCCAACCACGTCCCTTCCAGAAATAAGTAAAGTTTTATCAGAATTTAGTAATGCGTCTTACTACAAAATAAACACTTCTAAGTCACAAATTCTGAATATGGGGCTTTCCCAGAAAATGGTAGCACAACTTAAAGCATCATTCCCCTTCAAATGGGTGGAAGACGCCCTGCCTTATCTAGGGGTTAATCTAACATTTCCAGTCTCAAAATTGTTTGACCAAAATTATATTCCTCTCCACAAGAAAATCATTGAGGACCTACATAACTATAAACACCACGGTGTTTCTTGGTTAGGTAGAATAGCTGCCATCAAAATGTTAACTCTTCCTAAGATTCTATACACTTTTAGGAATGTTCCCATATTTGTGACAAACGCTTTCATAAATAAACTGCAATCCATCTTAATGAGATTCGTATGGGGGAAAACCAAATCAAGAGTTAAAGCAGATATTCTTTACAGACCCATGCGTGAGGGGGGATTGGGATGCCCCACTTTATTACAATACTATAGAGCCGCTATATTCGACCAATTAAAATCGTTATGGTCACAGGATGCTTCTAAACATTGGGTTTCCATTGAATCATCTGTATTGGGAAGGCACTCATTAGCAATATTCCTATCTGCTTCCTCTTTATTTGGGAACCATATGAGGTCCACACATCCTACAATAAGGGCAATCACGGAGTTATGGCACCACCTAGTTATTAAACATAGCCTGTATTCTACGGATTATGAGAATTCTAGTACTGCACTACTGATGGCTCTCATTCCAGATCTTGACATCTCTACTTGGATGGCTAATGGATTACTCCACATGTCCGATTTATGGGAAAATGACATCCTGATACCCTTCCAAACTCTGGCCCAAATGTACAATATTCAGAAACATGACTTTTATAAATATCTACAAATTAGGCATGCACTGACATCCATACCCAAACCTCTCCCAACATCAGAATCCAAATTAAGCAAATGGTTAGCAAATAACTCATCCTCCAGAGGTAATATCTCCCAATGTTATAAATTTTTACTAAACTCCTTCCCAAATGACTTGCATATATACAAACAAAAGTGGGAACATGATCTTGAGGTCACTATATCTGAAGATCAATGGAACTCGGCCTTCTATGCTGTCTCATCGATCTCCAGATGTACTAATCATATTGAAACAGCCAGAAAACTCTTGTATAGATGGTACCTCACCCCGGAGAAACTTCATAAATTTTACGAAGAATCAAAAGAGTGTTGGAGATGTAGTAATACAGGCACTATGTTGCACATCTGGTGGAAGTGTCCACATATCCTGGAAGTGTGGAGAAAAATGGGTCGTTTTCTGTCAAATATATGTGGATACCCAATTATCCTAGATGCCCCATTATGCTTGTTGGCAATTGGTGCCGACAAGTATGATCGCACTCACAGAGCAGTTATCCTACACACTATTATAGTGACTAGATTCAAAATAGCAAAATACTGGAAAACCAATAAAATCCCATCCTTGTCAGAAATTATTCAGGGAATAAACAACAACTGCTGGTTTGAATCTATGATCGCCTCTTCCTTAAATAAAAAAAGCTCATTTGACAACATGTGGGATGTATGGACCTCTAGTCAGTATTGTAATGCGATACACTAGATTTATGGATATTCACACATACAAACCATATATTATTGTGCAAAAATACCATTGAGACTCCCTGATGTATTCCCTTACATATTGTTTTATTGTTCATAATGATTTATTGTACACAAAGCTATGATATTGTACTGATACCTTTGTTATGTTAAGTTATGTAAATTTATTTCTATTTTTACTATGTTAAGTTTTGTAAGTAAGCTTAATTCCTGCTTACTTGTATGTTCGATTTGAAAAACTCAATAAAAACAAATGTGATAAAAAAAAGAAGAGGCGATTTATCAAGGACCTAAAATTAGGGAACCAGGAAAGGGAGGGCCCAAACATATCAGCTGGAGGGTGCCCGTATTATACCAGGACAACACTTCCCAGCAAAATTCCCCAAACTGCAAAGGCGCGGAGTGTGGACCAAAAGGGGGATAAGAAAGGACGCCATATATCAGTGCGACACTGGCCTGTGCAGAAAGGATTGTGTCACAGCGTAACACACATCTATGGATCATTTTATTGTTTTTTTTTACCCCATTATTATACCACCTGACTATGCCCCTTTTATACCCTGCCCGGCTTACATATGTGGGGCGTAGCTAAAGGCTCATGGGCCCCGATGCAAAAGTCCTTCATGGGGCCCGCCCCCCAGGTAATGGCTGATGGCCCACAGCTTTCAGCTCAATTGCTGGGTCTCAGGGGCGTAGTTAAAGAGGCCCTGTCACCACATTATAAGTGCCCTGTCTCCTATATAAGGAGATTGGCACTGTAATGTAGGTGACAGTAATGCTTTTTATTTAAAAAAACAATCTATTTTTACAACTTTATTAGCGATTTTGGTTTATGCTAATGAGTTGCTTAATGCCCAAGTGGGCGTGTTTTTACTTTAGACCAAGTGGGCGTTGTATAGAGGAGTGTATGACACTGACCAATCGGCATCATGCACTCCTCTCCATTCATTTACACTGCACTAGCGATATAGATATATCACTATGTGCAGCCTCATACACAAACCCTAACATTACTACAGTGTCCTGATAATGAATACACATGAAATCCAGCCTGGACGTCATGTGTACTCAGAATCCTGACACTTCTGAATCTTTTCTGTGAGATTCCAGCAACGGATACGAAATCTCGCGAGATTACGAGGTAAACGAGATTTCGTTTCCCTTGCTGGAAATCTCACAGAAAAGATTCAGAAGTGTCAGGATTCTGAGTACACATGACGTCCAGGCTGGATGGTCATGTGTATTCATTATCAGGACACTGTAGTAATGTTAGGGTTTGTGTATGAAGCTGCACATAGTGATATAACTATATCGCTAGTGCAGTGTAAATGAATGGAGAGGAGTGCATGATGCCGATTGGTCAGCGTTATGCACTCCTCTGTACAACGCCCACTTGGTCTAAAGTAAAACACGCCCACTTGGGTATTAAGAAACTTATTAGCATAACGCTAAAAATCACTCATAAAGTGGTTTAAAATAGATAGTTTTTCTAAATAAAAAGCATTACTGTCACCTACATTATAGCGCCAATCTCCTTATGTAGGAGATAGGGTACTAATATGAATGGTGTGGTTTGCTGCAAATGTCATAATCGCGGCAAAACCGCGCCATTTTTGCCGCGATTACTAAAATCGCGGCAAAACCGCGCCATTTTTGCCGCGATTACGAAAATTGCAGCAAAACGCATGGTGAATTAAAAAATGTAACTAACCCTACAGGAGTTGGGGTGAGGAGAGACAAGTAAAGAAGAGACAATGAGGGATGCAGGGAGAGAGGGGGATAAGGAAGCGCTCACCAGGACCTGAGAGGTGGACGTGCCTTCTCTTCTGCCGACTCTGCTGCTGCTATACTGTGATAGAAGGACCTGATCGGTGGGCGTGGCTTCTGTTCCTCAAAGGCGAATCAGGTCACATGGGCATGACATCATTAAAGGTCCTTTAGCAAACGGCATCTGTCCAACTTTAATGCTGCTTATGCAGCGTTTTTACATAAGTAACCTCACGAAAATGTGGTGGGGGGGCCGTGGGCCCCCCAGGCTTCGGGGCCCGGTCTCAATTGCGACCGCTGCGACCCCTATAGCTACGCCACTGGCCCCCACATTATAAACGGAAACACCAGTAAGACTCCAAACAAAACTACTACCAAGCAAAATCCACGCTCCAAAAGCCAAATGGCATTTCCTCCCATCTGAACCCTACAGCGTCCCCAAACAGCCGTTTCCTTCCACATTTATGGCATCGTCATACCCGGGAGAACCCTTTTAGCAATTTTTGGGGTTTGTCTCTCCAGTGTCATAAGCTGGGCACGACATATTTGCTACTGAATGGCATATCTAGGGAAAAATATAAATTTTTAATTTGCACCATCCACAGCGCATTCATTTATGGAAAAGACCTGTGGGGTGAAAATGCTCACTACACCCCTTAATAAATTCCTTGAGGGGTGCAGTTTCCATAATGGGGTCACTTCTCAGGGGTTTATTTTTATTATTTCACATCAGAGCCTCTGCAGTTGTGAACCAATACTTTGTAAATCGCCAAATTAGGCCTCAATTTTAAATGGTACGCTTTCACTCCTGAGCCTGGTCGACTGTCCAGGCAAGAGATTAGGGCCACATGTAGTGTGTTTCTAAAACCAGGAAACCCAGCATAATAATTAGAGAGCTGTCTTGTTATGATGGCACAAGCTGGGCACCGCATATTGGCATATCTATGGAAAAAAATTCCATTTTCACTCTGCAACATCGAGTGCACACCAATTTCTGCCAATCACCTGCAGGGTTAAAATGCTTACTACACCCCTAGGTAAATGCATTGAGGGGTGTAGTTTCCAAAATGGGGTCACTTCTGGGGGGTTTCCACTGTTTTGGGCCCACAGGCGCCCAGAAACCAATCCAGCAACATCTGCACTCCAAATGGCGGTCCTTCCCTTCTGAGCCCTGCCGTGTGCCCAAACAGCAGTTTATGACCACATATGGGGTATTGCCGTACTCGGGAGAAATTGCTTTACAAATGTTGGGTTCTTTTTTTTCCTTTATTTGTTGCGAAAATGAAAAAATTTGAGCTAAAGCTACGTCTTATTGAAGAAAAAGGATTGTTTTTATTTTCACTGCCCGAATTCTAATAAATTCTATGAAAAATCTGTGGAGTCAAAATGCTCACTACATCCCTAGAGGAATTCCTCAAGAGGTGTAGTTTCCTAAATGGTGTCACTTTTTGGGCGTTTTCATTGTTTTTTCCCCTCAGGGGCTTTGTAAATGTGACATGGCCTCCGCAAACAAATTCCTGCTTAATGTGATCTCCAAAAGCCAAATAGTGCTCTTTCCCTTCTCAGCTTCGCCGTGTGTCCAAACAGCCGTTTATTACCACATGTGGGGTATTGTTTTACTCGGGAGAAATTGCTTTACAAATTTTATGGTGCTTTTTCTCCTTCAGTCTTTGTGGAAATGAGAAAAAATTAGCTAAACCTACATTTTCTTTGAAATAAGTTAGATTGTCATTTTCAGGGCCTACTTCCAATAATTTATGCAAAAAACCTGTGGAGTCAAAACACTCACTATACCCCTAGATAATTTCCTCAATGGGTGTAGTTTCCGAAATGGGGTCAATTGTGGGGGTTTTCCCCTGTTTTGTCTCCTCAGGGGCTTTGTAAATGTGACCTGGCCTCCGCAAACCATTCCTGCTTAATGTGATCTCCAAAAGCCAAATAGTGCTCTTTCCCTTCTCAGCTTCGCCGTGTGTCCAAACAGCCGTTTATTACCACATGTGGGGTATTGTTTTACTCGGGAGAAATTGCTTTACAAATTTTATGGTGCTTTTTCTCCTTCAGTCTTTGTGGAAATGAGAAAAAATTAGCTAAACCTACATTTTCTTTGAAATAAGTTAGATTGTCATTTTCAGGGCCTACTTCCAATAATTTATGCAAAAAACCTGTGGAGTCAAAACACTCACTATACCCCTAGATAATTTCCTCAATGGGTGTAGTTTCCGAAATGGGGTCACTTGTGGGGGTTTTCCCCTGTTTTGTCTCCTCAGGGGCTTTGTAAATGTGACCTGGCCTCCGCAAACCATTCCTGCTTAATGTGATCTCCAAAAGCCAAATAGTGCTCTTTCCCTTCTCAGCTTCGCCGTGTGTCCAAACAGCCGTTTATTACCACATGTGGGGTATTGTTTTACTCGGGAGAAATTGCTTTACAAATTTTATGGTGCTTTTTCTCCTTCAGTCTTTGTGGAAATGAGAAAAAATTAGCTAAACCTACATTTTCTTTGAAATAAGTTAGATTGTCATTTTCAGGGCCTACTTCCAATAATTTATGCAAAAAACCTGTGGAGTCAAAACACTCACTATACCCCTAGATAATTTCCTCAATGGGTGTAGTTTCCGAAATTGGGTCACTTGTGGGGGTTTTCCCCTGTTTTGTCTCCTCAGGGGCTTTGTAAATGTGACCTGGCCTCCGCAAACCATTCCTGCTTAATGTGATCTCCAAAAGCCAAATAGTGCTCTTTCCCTTCTCAGCTTCGCCGTGTGTCCAAACAGCCGTTTATTACCACATGTGGGGTATTGTTTTACTCGGGAGAAATTGCTTTACAAATTTTATGGTGCTTTTTCTCCTTCAGTCTTTGTGGAAATGAGAAAAAATTAGCTAAACCTACATTTTCTTTGAAATAAGTTAGATTGTCATTTTCAGGGCCTACTTCCAATAATTTATGCAAAAAATCTGTGGAGTCAAAATGCTCACTACACCCCTAGAGGAATTCCTCAAGAGGTGTAGTTTCCTAAATGGTGTCACTTTTTGGGCGTTTTCATTGTTTTTTCCCCTCAGGGGCTTTGTAAATGTGACATGGCCTCCGCAAACCATTCCTGCTAAATTTGAGCTCCAAAAGCCAAATAGCGCTCTTTCTCTTCTAAGCCCTGCCGTGTCTCCAAACAACCGTTTATTACCACATGTGGGGTATTTTTTTACTCGGGAGAAATTGCTTTACAAATTTTACGGTGCTTTTTCTCCTTTAGTCCTTGTGAAAATGAGAAAAAAAATCGCTAAACCTACATTTTCTTTGAAAAAATGTTGATTTTAATTTTCATGGCCTACTTCCAATAATTTCTGTAAAAAACCTGTGCGGTCAAAATGCTCACTGTACCTCTAGATAATTTCCTTGAGGTGTGTAGTTTCCCAGATGGGGTCACTTTTGGGGGATTTTGACTGTTTTGGAACCGCAAGAGCCCTTCAAACCTGACATGATGCCTAAAATGTATTCTAACAAAAATAAGGCCCCAAAATCCACTAGGTGCTCCTTTGCTTCTGAGGCCGGTGCTTCAGTCCAGTAGCATGCTAGGGCCACATGTGGGATATTTCCTAAAACTGCAGAAACTGGGCAACAAATATTGAGTTGCATTTCTCTGGTAAAACCTTCTGTGTTATAAAAAAAATTGTATTAAAAATGTATTTCTGCAAAAAAATATGAAATTTGTAAATTTCACCTCTACTTTGCTTTAATTCCTGTGAAATGTGTAAAGGGTTAAGACATTTTCTAAATGCTGTTTTGAATACTTTGAGGGGTGAAGTTTTTAAAAAGGGGTGACTTTTTGGGGGTTTCTAATATATAAGGCCCTCAAAGCCACTTCACAACTGAACTGGTCCCTGTAAAAATGGCCTTTTGAAATTTTCTTGAAAATGTGAGAAATTGCTGCTAAAGTTCTAAGCCTTGTGATGTCATAGAAAAATAAAAGGATGTTCAAAAAACAATGCCAAACTAAAGTAGACATATGGGGGATGTTAATTAGCAACAATTTTGTGTGCCCGAAGAGGGTTCACAAAATTATTCCTTTTCTGTATTACAATTCCCCTGTTACATAATCTCAAAGAAGGTAACAGAATCCATGGATGCCGAGCCTGTAACATTGTAAATTAAATATATTGGTTTTATTGTATTCCATAAATGGTGGTACAGGCGCCACATCACGACCCCTAAACAAAAAAAAAGTCATCGATGTATCGTCCATCCCACACAATCCACTCGTAAAAGGGATTATTGGCTGAAAAAATTTTGTTCTCCCACCATGTCATAAACAAATTGTCCATGGAGAGGGAGAATTTTGACCCCATCAGGGCGTCTTCTATCTGCAATAAAATAAGACTATCAAGGCAGAAGTAATTATGTGAGCGCAGATACTCCACTCACATTAAAATAAATTCTTGTAGATATTTGGAATACCTGGTGTATTTCCGCAAATGGAATTCCATTGCCTTGATTGCCGGAATATGTGGTATGCAGGCAGGCCCGCCATCAGAAATTTCTGGGCTTCATACAGTCAGTGGAATCCATTTGAGGAAATACATCTGGGTCCCCCATTATTAGGGGATTTGGAGAGGTGGCAACGGAAAGTCGTGGGATGGGAGCAGGACGCAAAGTGCCAGGGACTCTGTGAGCGGGCGGAGGAGTAGGCTAAGAGAACGGAAGGTGGCCGAGGCGGGAGTTGGGCCAGAGTGGATATGACGCTTGACCGGGGTCTGGGGAGGGGAAGGGGAGAGAGACCGGTGGAAAGGGGAGTGAGGCCGGTGGGAAGGGGAGAGAGACCGGTGGGAAGGTGGGAGAGAAGGGGCAACATAAAAAAATAATTAAACTGAATCTGCTGCTTTAAAACAGAGTCACTCACCAAGTTGCAGAGCTGGCCGCTGCTTCTGGCCCCTGCATGGGTCCCATTCCTTTCTACAAACCAATTACCGCTGATCATAACCTTGATGAGCGGCAGCTGCCCCCTTTATTTTACTTTTGTGGCCAGGCCCCTGACAGTAGTACCAGCGGTACTACCCTGATGGCAGGACTGTTTGCAGGAGTACTAGCCAACTATGTCACAGATAACCCAAGTTTCAAGACCATGAAAAGTTATGGATTTTTGGCATCCCATGGAATATGGGAACAATAGGGAATTCTATCAGTAAGTATTCAGCCTGTTTCTTGGCTAATACTTCTAATTCAATTCCTTCTTCTAGCAGATTTTTTATAGGTTCTTTACATGTGGTGCTTGGTTTCGCCACAAGTTTGCGATATGTCGATTCATTGTCTAAAATGGTATGAACGTGTCTGGGATATAAACAGGAATCTAGAACAACTCCTGCTCCATGCACTCCTAAGATTTGGAGGACACAGTTATACGCTGGATATATGGTGAGCACCTCTGTGTTTTCACCTTTAGCCCTTATGTGTATATAGTGAACCTTTTAGATGGTTAATCTTTACCCGCTAAGGTGGAAGGGTTGGTTCCAATGCCTAATTATGGTGGTGTCTGAGGAAATAAAGGTCCTTTTAGATGTCCCGATACTGACCATTAAAACCAGTGCCAATCGACGATACAGCGTATCACAAGGAGCAATCATCAGTAATGTATGGGGAAAACAATCGTTACTACACGAGACCCCGCACCGATCTGCCAGTCCAGCTGCCTCCGGGCACTGGACAACACTGCCGGAAGCAGATAGTTCCGACTACTGCATAGCGGCCGTTCAGCAGAACTGCAGCTCGGCCTCTATTCTTGTGTACCTTTTGTACCATTTGTGACCCGCTTAAAAACCTTTTACGATATGAATCTCAGTGTAAAAAATTCAAGTATCTAGTCTACAATAAAAAACAATGAGTGCTCTATACTTTTTATTAGCTTCAGTCACTTGCAGGCTGCACACCCATTAATTTCAATATAAAACAGAGTAGACTTTTATTTTTTGACGTGTCATTACATCTGTATATTATATGTGGAGTTGTTATTATACACCGTCTCTATGATCTGATGACGGGCATATTCCCCAAACTGCACCACCATGCTGCCCATACACTGACTGTATAGTCTGTCTCGCCAGCTAAGTCCTTGGTCTCCGTCATCTAATGTTGACGGATAACTGGCATCGCTGGACTCCACCGGCCGGTGAGTCTGCACCTTGCTCACACTCCTCGATGTAGGCCTGAGGCTCGTTCGCAAGTCAGACTGCTAGCTCTGCCCCCTAGATGTTAATATTGATGTTCAAGTCTTGACAGCTGATATTGATGTTCACAACCATTGGATAGTACATGGGGAAGTGATCTACAACCTTGATGTCTCTGTCCTCAGCGGTTCATCCCTGATAAATGCATTTTATTTGTTGGCACTGCCGATGTAAAACCACTTGGTGGCCAGAATGGAGACGGCCCTTTCATTGGCTTTTCTGATATTACATGAGAAGCCTTCGCAGTGCAGTGTGGCCAGAGCTAGGCTGAGACTATATAAGTCCAGGTCTTACATGACATCATGGTTGATGGCATCTTTAAGAAATTCAACATGTCTGACTACAGCCTCCTTGTCCTCTGAGTTGACCAGATAGCTTGGGATCTGGAGAAGCATGGTCTTCATCAATTTTGGGTGGTTATGAGCCAGACAGCTGTAGATGGATTTCAGGTCATTGATGTTTGGAGAGATTTCCGTCCGGAAAAATCCCCGAATGTTGGCTCCTTTGATGTAGGAGAGGCAGCTCTGCAGAGATGAAGTACTGGCTGCTACTATCTCCTGGTTGTCACTATGTAATTTCAGGAGTAAAGTTGGTATACAGCTCCTGACGTTGTCTGTAAAATATCCAAATAGCAGAAGGCGGCAGCTCTCTGTCAGATCCCTTAACAGGTTTATGGCCGCAATCTGGACTTCTCCATCCGGATAGTCCATATGCTCCCGGGATATTTTAATGAATTGTCTACTGAGGACAGAAAGCTTCAGGCGTCTGATAATGGAGGACAGCGCCCTCAGTGCCGCCATGATGATCTTGATGCTGCTGGTTTTTGATAGTCTAAACTCCATGTGGGCAATGATCTTATTCTTGTAGCTCTCCACCAGTCTTGTAGCTCCGGTGGTGGCATTCCCCAGTGCCTCCATGGCGATGCTGCACAAGATGTTATCGTCCTCTTCTATGATCTTCAGCAGATGTTGGATTGCGCACTCTTGGTATTTCTGCTTTATAAGTCTTGAATGCTTCAAAGCCTCATTGAAGAACATAGCTGCTGTCATTTTGGCCTTTGGGTCCGCATTCTTCAGGGCATTGAGCAGAAACTGAAGGAAATCTTTTGTTATTTTCCTGCCAGATACCAGAGATGTCACAAGCATGTTCATCCCAATATGCTGCTTCTCTGTATCTTCCAGTTCCTTATTCTCCGCAGCAAATTGCTCCCTGTACTTTTCTAGGAGCTTGGCGTGAGGAAGGGTCTGTAACTCGTCATTGCCTGGCTCGGTCGGCTGGTTTTCCGATGATTCGGGTACAGTAAAGAATTCCAGGGCAACTTTGGTGGAGTCTTGAAGCTCAGCATGGACATCAGGCAACCAGGTGGAAATGTTGGCCTTCATGTTGCTTATGGCCTTCATAAGTTGCACTTTGCAGCTGCCACCCTTCACAATATATTCTTGGATGCTGCCGCATAAACGTCTTATAGCATAGCACAACGTCTCCTTAGATAGTTGGTCAGGAGCATTTTTGACCACTTGGCCCAGCACTGGCAGCATGTCCAAGATGTGTGGCATGATGACTGTAGCACACAGAGATGTCACTTCTGTCAAAGTGTCGACAATGGCAGCATTGAAATCCTCATAAACGATGTTGTATCTCAGTTCCCCGACCACCGCTTCAAGATGGAGGATGCTCAGCCAGACAATAACCTTCTTAGTCATGGCGTAGGAATAGTATTGTCCCTTCATGTACTCCACCTTCAAGTGCTCACATAGCACATTGATTATATATTCCTTCAGGTAGTGTGCCGCGTCTCTTCTGTACTGAATGACTCTGATGAAGAAGCGGCACATGGCGGCGTTGTATTGAGATGGTAACAGGCTACTCAGAATGGCTTTCTGAAACACATCCGTATAAGTGAAGAGCTCTTCAGCCACCTTCTCCTGGATGAAATAAGGGACACAGGCTCCTAAGACGTCTTCTTCCACCAAATCCCAGGTGTCCAAAGCATTTCTGAGCTCTTGATTTGTGTCCACACAGAATGTCTGATGTTTTCTATTCATGATCTTCATATCCACAAATCTGCTGAGGCGAGAAATCATTGTGTGGTTACTTGTTTCTAAATCATCTTACAAAAAGAAAATAGATTCTAGACTTCTCTGTCCTCAATTATCAGCCCCCTCCCCAATAAACATGTGATAACTGCATTAAGAGCGCCCTCCCAAGGCAGAGACAGGACAGTGCAGCCAGAGGAGACAGCGGCACTCCTCTACACTGCGCCCTCTGGTGGTGTAAGAATTTAAAGATTTCAGAAAATGAAAGCCACATATAAGGTTATATGTAATATTATATAGGGTATTTTATTTGGGTAAATCAAAGATGGAGGATCATGGGTATAGTTGCGTTTCTTAATGAAATGCGTCTCATCAGTTTGCAAGATTCCTATTGTTTACCCTGATTCTCACAATAAATGACCCCGAGGTTCACAGGTATCTCTTACAGGTGCTAACCAGTAGTGTGAACCCAGTCTTACCCATGGACAAACTCAGGATGTCATAAATGCTAAAGGTGGTTGATAAGTGGCACCAGTATTCTATATCCGCATGTTACATGAGGGGGGAAGTTCTTTTTATCAGGAAGGTCACACTATTTGTCTCAAAGAGGGGCAGACAAGGGGGCATAAAAGACCCAAGCATGACATGAGGGGAGCCACTTGGGAGGCCACTTGAGGAGGGACATACTGGAAAGGAGACTTCCTGGAGTGTGGGGAGACCATGGATGGTAACTATAACCTGTCATGTAATTGTTGATGATAAGGAAAAAGTGTCTCTGTAAAGTTCCTTGTTTATGGCTGTCGCTATGTACAAATCTCCATAGAAGTCTCAGAATAACTAACAGTCATTTCACTCTTTATACAATATACATTTTCATACACTCAATCTTGTATTTCATTTATTGCGCCTGACCTTAGAATCTAACCCAGTAAGAGGGTGAAAGAGAAACATTCTTACAGTGGCAGCACATGGAACTCGCTGCAATACTTCACAAGAAACATTCTACATGTTCTCCTCTTACCTCTGAATCGTGGATCTGAAGCTTCTGGATAAAGCAAGATTTCTAGAAGTCACAGGACTCAAGAAAAAGTCAAGTGAGAGCGACGTACCAAAAAGCAAGAAACTATTGGTCTATAGCGGCTCAACAGAATGTGACTGATCTGCAGCTTTTATAGAGAAGGTGAATTATGACATCACTGATGACCTCACACTTACCTTACATTCTAACACACATCAAATGTTTTTTGTTTTTTTTCACATATCTTTATTGAATTTCAGTAATAAAAACATTACAACATTTCAATATCCAGTGATTATAAATATCATAATGCTCAACAATTTATCTGCACAATTTACATCAGGCAACATATATCTCCCCAATCCCATCCCCCTCCCACCCCAAAGATCATTAAGTACCATAAAATTATAACCTTCTTATGATAAAATAATAATTATACCTTCCTATAGAACACCAATCAATTCCATATCCCCAATATTTCCTCCCACTTTTTTATAAAATTTTTCTTGTCTGCTCTTATTTTCTCATATTCTTTAATTGTCTTAACCAACTTCAACCAATCCATAACAATTGGGGATTTACCAGCCATCCAATTTCTTGCAATTATTATTTTTGCGTAAAAGAGAACATTAACCCCTTTGTGCACCGTGACGTGCTATTACATCCGGGTGCGGGTGGTGATGTTTGGAGTGCGCTCCATATGCTGCGTGTGTCGGCTGTGTTTTACAGTGGACACCCGGGACTAACAGTCGGGAGCAGTGATCGTGCTGTTCCTAGCTGTTTAACCCCTCAAATGCTGCGGTCGATCGCGAGCATCTGAGGCATTGAAAAAAGGGGGGCGGCCCCCTCTGACATTTCATCACCCCCCCAGTTAGATCAGGGGGTGACAATGATTGTAATGGCAGCTCATGGGCCTATTGATGGCACCCAGAGCTGCCTTCACTTAACTTAAGCCTGTAAAAATGACAATATACTGCAATACGTTAGTATGATCGCTGGTTCAAATCCCCTAGGGAGGCTAATAAAGTGTGTAAAAAAAGTGCAAAAAAGTTTTTAGTAGTGAAAAAAATTAAAAACAAATAGTTAAAAAAACCTTTTCCCATTTTCCCCCTAAAGTAATGTAAAAAATAAAAAAAGTAAACAAAATTGGTATTGCTGCATGCGTAAAAGTCTGAACTATTACAATATAGCGTTATTTAATGGGAGGCGCGAGAACAGCACTGGCGGACGTCATTGCTCATCAGCGCATGGGTCGGCAGCCCGCGCTGATGCGCTCCCCTCCCCCGCTCCCCTCTTAGACGATGGGGATACAGCGGTGGGGGGAGAGCTGTTGATGTCTGCCCCTGCTGTAATAAAGCAGAGGGCTTCGGGGGGAGCGGCGGCTGCTCAGGCTAGGTCACCCCGCCGCTCCCGTAGAACTCGCCCACCAGAGCGCCTTAGTCCAGACATGGCCCCGCGGGCCCGGCGTCGCAGGGGGAGCCCTTCAAGGGACGCTGCAGGCCAGGCTGCTGGGACGGGCGCTTCCTCCCAGGGCCTGCGTCCTGGCAGGAATCCCCAGCCGCGACGGGGCTCGGCGGTTACCAAGGAGTCGCAGGCCGGGCTCCATGTCACACCCCCGCCTTCAGCTGCTGTGTTCGGAGGGCAGTAGACGGCCGCCCCGCATGGTGATGTTCTGGAGCATCGGTGAGGACGCCAAGATCAGCGAAGACGACGAGGCAACAGGTCTGGTCGGAAGTCTGGGTCCCTGCGGTCGGGCGGCAGGTTGCCGGCCCATCGGTCAGCGTGCCGGGATCCCCGTGTCGTAGATGTCGGTGCGAGTACCAGTCGGCGGCGAGAGAGGATTTGGAAGATTGAGAGCTGGATGAGTCGCATCGCGGTCAGGATTTTCCGGCTGGCGGGAATACAGCGCCTGGGCAGCCTGGTGAGTGTGTAACTCCTACGTTACCGTACCCAGCAATTTTCATGTCGGGTGTTGGGGGTGGGTCAGCGAGCGGGGTAGCGGCTGTCGGTAGTGGCGTTGCCGGGCGCGATGGTTTAACAGATTTAGTGGGTTGTTTGCGCGAGCTAGTCGGGCGCTTAAATAGGACAGCGGCGCCGGTAGCGCCGACGGGGTCTCCTGTGTTGGTATGGGAAGGGCCTCGTGAGGTACAGTCGCGGTCCATGGTCGGGTAGGTCCCGGGGGTGGCAAAGGAAGCGGTAGCAGTGTCGGTCCAAACCGAGGCGCTGAAGGATGGGGATAGGATTCGGCTTGATGATCGCGCTCGGGGCGAGGTTTACGTCTGTTTCGAGGGCCCGTTAGGGGCTCACCTGAAGCAAGAGGTACGCAAATGGATTTGGAAGGATGAATACGTGGAGATATTTTCTCTTCTGTCGCTTGCAAAGTTCAATTTGGATAAGGGCAAGCGGGACGAGAGTAAGAAAGAGGAAGAAGAACGCCGGCGGTATAGGCTTATCCCGCAGACGTTCGCCAACTGGTCGCAAGCTTTCGCTATTTTGGCAAGCGTGATCGGGGAAAAGGCGCCGGAAAATTGCTCGGCGTTGTTTTGTTACTTTGATGCCATCGGGGAGGCCTATCGGGCGTACAGGGGCCAGGCGTGGTTGCGGTATGATGAGCAATTTCGCCAGCGGAAGGCGGTCCGGACGGCGATCCGGTGGGATCAAAAGGATATTGCGTTGTGGTTGCGGGTTACGGCGCAGGCTAAGCAGTCCTTTCCCGGGAGTGTTGGCCAAGGGGGCCAGTCTAGTCAATCCGGGCAAGGTTCCGGGTCAAAACTGGGGTTCTGCTGGCAATTCAACGATGGCCAGTGTAAGTTCGGGGCCACCTGTAAATTTAAGCATGTCTGTTCGGAGTGCAATGGCTCCTCACACGGGGCCTCAAAATGTATGCGGAAGGGTAGGCGGTCAGGCCCTCAGTCCGCTTCAGTTGGTCAAGGGGCGGTCGCCGGTGAGGGTGGAAAGGATGCCCCCGTATCTAAGTGAATATCCGGATAGGGTTGCGGCCACGTTAATTTACGAGGGGTTTTTGTTTGGTTTTGTTATCCCCCTCCTCCATATGAGGTTCCGGTGACACGGCGCAACCTTAAGTCAGCTTATCTGCACTCGGCGGTCGTTTCAGAAAAGCTTTTGAAAGAGGTGTCTTTGGGTCGGATGTCCGGTCCTTTTGATGAGCCGCCGATTGAGAATCTAGTGGTATCACCCTTGGGAGATGTGCCAAAGCGGGAGCCTCACAAATTCCGGTTGATACAGCATTTGTCGTTTCCCAGGGGAGCGTCGGTGAACGATGGGATAGATCACGAGTTATGTTCGGTTATTTACACTTAGTTTGACAAAGCGGTGGTGTTAGTGCGGGAGGCGGGGCCCGGTGTGTTGTTGGCAAAAACTGACATTGAGTCGGCCTTTCGCTTGCTGCCGGTACATCCAGATAGCCAACGGCTGTTGGGTTGCTTCTGGAACGGGGGGTTTTATGTTGATAGGTGTCTTCCAATGGGGTGCTCCCTTTCTTGCGCATACTTCGAGGCGTTTAGTATCTTCGTGGAGTGGGTGACGAAGGGTGTGGCCGGGGTCGATTCCTTAATACATTATCTTCATGATTTTTTGTGCGTAGGCCCTAGCGGGTCCCCGGTTTGCGGGAATTTATTGTATTCCTTGCAGAAGGTTGCGACGGATTTCGGATTCCCTTTGGCGCCTGGAAAGACAGAGGGCCCGGTATCTACCATCTGTTTTTTGGGGATCCAAATTGATTCGGTGGCAATGGAGTGCAGGCTGCCTGAGGATAAATTATTGCCATTGCGACAGGAGGTCAGGCGGGCTTGTCAATTGAAGAAGATCACGTTGCGCGATCTTCAGTCGCTGCTTGGAAAGTTGAACTTTGCCTATCGAATTATGCCAATGGGTAGAGTTTTTAGCAGGAGGTTGGCGTCAGCGACGGCGGGGATTCGGGCGCCCCATTATTTTGTGAGGATTGGTGGGGATCACAGGGCGGACCTGCGGGTCTGGGATGAGTTCCTTGGGCAGTATAATGGTAGATCATTGTGGATGTCGCAGGTACAGGAAATGGGAGAGTTGGAACTGTTTACTGACGCGGCAGGGTCTGGTGGTTTTGGCGCGTATGCAGGAGGACAATGGTATTGCTGATGCTCTTTCTCGCTCGCAGTGGGATCGTTTTCGGCAAATGGCACCGGGAGCGGAGCTGGTCGGTTTGGCTTGCCCGGAACATCTCTGGGGTCTGATTTCGGTCCCGTGGAACGGTTGATTGAAAGGTTATTGGCTAGCGCGACGTTGAGCGCTTATTCGGCGTGTTGGCAGCAGTGGGAGGAGTGGGTAAGAGTGTTGGGTAACGTCAGCACGGCGCAAGACAGGTTGGTGGCGTTATTGTACTGGTTGGGGGATGCTGGGGAGGCGGGGTTTTCCCCGGCAAAAGTGAATCATTTTGTTGCTGGTTTGGCGTTTCCAGGATGTGACCAAACATTTTTTAGTACGGCAAGCTTTAAAAGGTCTGCGTTGGGGTAGGGCAGTAGCAGATCAGAGGCGACCCGTTTCTTTTTCCCTGCTTGGGTCGTTGGGTGCATCGCTGGGGGCTGTTTGTAATTCGCCTGATGAGGTAGTTTTGTTCCGGTTGGCTTTTTCCCTCGCGTTTTTCGGAGCACTCAGAATTGGGGAGTTGGTTTCTCCTAGTGCGGCTAGAGCTGGGGGATTGCGGCAGGCTGATGTGGGTCTATATGAGGATAGATTTGAGTTGTTTTTGCAGCGGTCCAAGACTGATCAAGCAGGTCGGGGTAAGCGGATAGTGTTGTTTGCCCTCCCAGGGTCGGCAATGTGTCCAGTCGCTTGTATGGCAGTTTTTAAGCCACTGGTTGGGGGGCCTGAGGCGCCATTGCTCCGTCATAATAATGGCTCGTTTTTGTCCAGGTATCAATTTGGTGCAGTGTTTAAAAAATGCTTGACTGCGGTTGGCGTAGGGCAGGGGTATTACTCGTCTCACTCGTTCAGGATTGGCGCTGCTACTGAAGCGGGGCGGTGGGGGCTGGATGACGAGGGTGTGCGGCGCATAGGCCGGTGGGAGTCCAATAGGTTTCGGACTTATGTGCGCCCTCATTTGTTGTGAGTCGGTCAGGTGTTTTGATTGTTTGACATGTGCGGTTTTGTTTCTCTTTTCAGATCATCAACCTTGCTTAGTGTGGATTTTAGGACATTCTTTTGTGCACTGGGGGGCATTGCGGGCGCACGTTCACCCAGATGGCCGCCAGCTTCGCATTCCGCGGCACGATGCGGTTGTACACTGGCTGGGCTTCCGAGGTATGTTGTGGAGCCGGGTACTTGCTGAGTTTCAGACATACTCTCAGTTAGACAGGGTTCCGGAGGTTCTGGTGTTACATGTGGGGGGGAATGATCTGGGGGTGCGCCTGTTTCGCGAGTTAGTGCGGGATATTAAACACGATCTATTGAGTTTATGGGTATCTTATCCTCAACTGGTGATTGTTTGGTCGGACATCGTTCCGAGGAAGTTTTGGTGTTTGGCAAGATCGGTCGAAAGGGTTAACAAAGCCTGCATTAAGGTAAACCGGGCGGTGTCACGTTTTGTTGCTAAGCATGGGGGCATTTGTGTTCGTCACAAGGATTTGGAGTCAGGGTTCGGTAATTATTGGAGAAGTGATGGGGTACATTTGACCGAGGTTGGAATTGATATGTGGAGCCTGGCTTTAGCAGAAGGAATTGAGAGGGCGGTGGTGGTTTGGAGGGACTCACAGGCTTGAGGTGGTCAAGGCCTGTTTCGCTGTGGCGGGGGGAGTCCTTGAGGTTGGTCAGTACAAAATGGTGGGGGGGTCGCATCGGGGGTATGCGTCCCCCAAAATGGTACATCATTTGAAGACTTCATAGGGTGTTATCTCTTTGAAGTGGTCTTCTGGTGGTTGGAGCCATCTGCAGGGGTGAGCGGTGCTTCCGAGCTGGTTTACGGCTGGAGGTAAATAGTTGGTGGTGGTTTGCAGATGGCTAATTTAAAGGAAATCTGAAAAAATGGCTTCAAGGACTTCCCCTGCTCTGTTTAGTGTTAATTGACCCACGTTGGGTCATGTGAATTATAGTAGGAATTCTCTGGTCGAATTCCTAAAAGAGTTATCCGAATGTTTCGGATTAAATTGCATTTAATTTATGTTAAATAAATAAACGGCTGCTGTAGCCATTTCACATCCAACCTCGGTTGTCACGTGTCTTTATTGGGAAGGGGGCGAAAGAAGGGGAATAAAGGTAAAATGGTTAATCAGCACATGACTCTACTTAGGCTAGTCAAGCAGAGGCTGGACGGCAGCACGGAGGGCTTAACGGGAAGCCTCCATGACTGCCGTAGGAGGGAGGGTTCAACCAATAGGAAGACAGGTGGGTGAAGTAGGAGGGGGAGTGGGCAGGAGCCGGGGTGTGGTAACTGTTCCTCCCGCTGTTTTCGGCATTGAGTCGGAAGCAGCGGGAGGAGAAACAAGAAAAATTAGTTCCCACCCGCCCTGAATTAGGTCCGGTTATGAGATCAGGGTGTGGGTTTATCTGTTTTCGTGTTTTGAAGTATGCTTATGTAACTTGTGTTTGTTTTATTTCTTTTAAGCAGGTCCGGGTGTCATGGCAGCTGGCGGGGGGAGTCCTTGAGGTTGGTCAGTACAAAATGGTGGGGGGGGTCGCATCGGGGGTATGCGTCCCCCAAAATGGTAGATCATTTGAAGACTTCATAGGGTGTTATCCCTTTGAAGTGGTCTTCTGGTGGTTGGAGCTATCTGCAGGGGTGAGCGGTGCTTCCGAGCTGGTTTACGGCTGGAGGTAAATAGTTGGTGGTGGTTTGCAGATGACTAATTTAAAGGAAATCTGAAAAAATGGCTTCAAGGACTTCCCCTGCTCTGTTTAGTGTTAATTGACCCACGTTGGGTCATGTGAATTATAGTAGGAATTCTCTGGTCGAATTCCTAAAAGAGTTATCCGAATGTTTCGGATTAAATTGCATTTAATTTATGTTAAATAAATAAATGGCTGCTGTGGCCATTTCACATCCAACCTCGGTTGTCACGTGTCTTTATTGGGAAGGGGGCGAAAGAAGTGGAATAAAGGTAAAATGGTTAATCAGCACATGACTCCACTTAGGCTAGTCATGGTTTGCGGAGGCCATGTCACATTTACAAAGCCCCTGAGGGGACAAAAGAGTGGAAACCCCCCACAAGTAACCCCATTTTGGAAACTACCCCATTGAGGAAATTATCTAGGGGTATAGTGAGCATTTTGACCCCACAGGTTTTTTGCAGAAATTATTGGAATTAGGCCCTGAAAATGTAGGTTTAGCTATTTTTTTCTCATTTCCACAAGGACTGAAGGAAAAAAAAGCAGCACAAAATTTGTAAAGCAATTTCTCCCGAGTAAAACAGTACCTCACATGTGGTAATAAACGGATGTTTGGACACACGGCAGGGCTTAGAAGGGATGGAGCGCCATTTGGCTTTTGGAGTTCACATTTAGCAGGAATGGTTTGCGGAGGCCATGTTGCATTTACAAAGCCCCTGAGGGGACAAAAGAGTGGAAACCCCCCACAAGTGACCCCATTTTGGAGACTACACCCATTGAGGAAATTATCTAGCGGTATAATGAGTATTTTGAAACCACAGTTTTTTGCAGAAATTATTGGAACTATGCCCTGAAAATAAAAATCTACATTTTTTCAAAGAAAATGTAGGTTTAGCTAATTTTTTCTCATTTCCACAAGGACTGAAGGAGAAAAAGAACCACAAAATTTGCAAAGCAATTTCTCCCGAGTAAAACAATACCCCACATGTGGTAATAAGCGGCTGTCTGGACACACGGCAGGGCTTAGAAGGGAAAGAGCGCTATTTGGATTTTGGAGATGACATTTAGCAGGAATGGTTTGCAGAGGCAATGTCACATTTGTAAAGCCCCTGAGGGGACAAAACAATGAAGACGCCCAAAAATTGACTTCATTAAGGAAACTACACCTCTTGAGGAATTAATCTAGGGGTGTAGTAAGCATTTTGACAGCACAGATGTTTCATAGAATTTATTAGAATTGGGCAGTGAAAATAAAAACAATCCTTTTTCTTCACTAAGACATAGCTTTAGCGCAAAATGTTTCATTTTCCCAACAAATAAAGGAAAAAAAGAACCCAACATTTGTAAAGCAATTTCGCCCAAGTACGGCAATACCCCATATGTGGTCATAAACTGCAGGGCTCAGGAAGGACCACCATTTGGAGTGCAGATGTTGCTGGATTGGTTTCTGGGCGCCTGTGGGCCCAAAACAGTGGAAACCCCCCAGATGCGACCCAATTTTGGAAACTACACCCCTCAATGCATTTACCTAGGGGTGTAGTGAACATGTTAACCCTGCAGGTGTTTTGTAGAAATTAGTGTGAACTCGATGTTGCAGAGTGAAAATGGGATTTTTTCCACAGATATGTGGACAATATGTGGTGCCCGGCTTGTGCCACCATAACAAGACAGCTCTCTAATTATTATGCTGGGTTTCCTGGTTTTAGAAACACCCTACATGTGGCCCTAATCTCTTGCCTGGACAGTCGACCAGGCTCAGGAGTGAAAGCGTACCATGTAAAATTGAGGCCTAATTTGGCGATTTACAAAGTATTGGTTCACAACTGCAGAGGTTCAGAGGTTATTTTTCCCTAGATATGCCATTCAGTGGCAAATATGTCGTGCCCAGCTTATGCCACTGGAGACACACACCCCAAAAATTGCTAAAAGGGTTCTCCCGGGTATGACGGTGCCATATATGTGGAAGGAAACTGCTGTTTGGGGACGCTGTAGGGTTCAGAAGGGAGGAAACGCCATTTGGCTTTTGGAGCGTGGATTTTGCTTGGTAGTAGTTTTGTTTGGAGTCTTACTGGTGTTTCCGTTTATAATGTAGGGCATATGTAAGCCGGGCGGAGAATATAAGGGGCATAGTCAGGTGGTATAATAATGGGGTAAAAAAAAACAATAAAATGATCCATAGATGTGTGTTACGCTGTGACACAATCATTTCTGCACAGGCTGGTGTCGCACTGATATATGGCGTCCTTTATTATCCCCCTTTTGATCCACACTCCGCGCCTTTGTAGTTTGGGGAATTTTGCTAGGAAGTGTTGTCCTGGTATAATACGGGCACCGTCGCTTCCAGCGGATATGTTTGGGCCCTCCCTTTCCTGGTTCCCTAATTTTAGGTCCTTGATAAATCGCCTCTTCAAACAGAAGAAATGTTCCCCTCGGGCACAACTGCATATTTTTTTTATTTCCTGACTTATTGGAGCCATAACTAATTTTATTTTTCATAGACGTAGCGGTATGAGGGCTGGTTTGTTGCGGGACGAGCTGTAGTTATTATTGGTACCATTTTGGGGTACATGCAACTTTTTGATCACCTTTTATCCTATTTTTTGGAAGGCCAGGTTAACAAAAAAACGCAATTCTGGCACAGCTTTTGTCTTTTTTTTTATACAGCGTTCACCATGCGTTATAAATTACATGTTAACTTTATTCTGCGGGTCAGTACGATTCCGGCGATACCTATTTTATAGGACTTTTTTATGTTTTACAACTTTTTGCACAATAAAATTACTTTTGTAAAAAGAATGTATTTTTTCTGTCGCCAAGTTGTGAGAACCATAACTTTTTAATTTTTTTGTCGACGGAGGTGTATGAGGGCTTGTTTTTTGCGGGACGAGCTATAGTTTTTATAGGTACCATTTTTGGATACGTGCGACTTTTTGATCACTTTTTATTCTATCATTTGTAGGGCAAAGTGACAAAAAAACAGAAACTCTGGTAACGTTTTTTACATTTTTTTTTTTTACGCTGTTCACCGCGTGCAATAAATAATATAATATTTTGATACCTCAGGTCGTTACGGTCGCGGCGATATCAAATACATATGGTTTATTATTATTTTTCAATAATAAAGGACTTGATAAGAGTAAAAGGGGGATTGTGTTTTATTTGATTACTTGAAACTTTTATTGTTTTCAAACTTTTATTATTTGCACTTTTTTTTACACTTTTTTATACTTTTTTTTACACTTTTTCTCAAGTCCCACTAGGGGACTTGAAGGTCCAACGGTCAGATTTTTTTTTTTCTAATACATTGCACTACCTATGTAGTGCAATGTATTAGATCTGTCAGTCATTCACTGACAGCAAGCCGATTAGGCTTCGCCTCCCGGCGGGGCCTACATCGGCTTCCGTAATGGCAGAGCAGGAGACCATTGTGTCTCCTGTTGCCATAACAGCAGTCGCCAGTCCTGATTGCCTGTAAGGGCTGGCGATCTGCTAGTAACCGCTACGATGAAGCAATCGCTTTCGATTGCTGCATCGAAGGGGTTAATGGCAGGGATCGGAGCTAGCTCCGGTTCCTGCCGTTACAGGTGGATGTCAGCTGTACAGTACAGCTGACTTCCACCGCTGATGACGCCGGATCAGCTCCTGACCCGGCGCCATCTTGCCGGCAGCTACGGAAGCCGATCAGGCTCCGCCGCCGGGCGGATCTTGACCGGCTTCGGTGCTAGGCAGACTGGGAGGCCAGTATTAGGCCTCCGGTTGCCATTGCAGCCACCGTAACCCCGGCAATTTCATTACTGGGGTTCCGATGAGCTGCAAACACCTTAAGTGCAGCGATTTGAGCGCTGCACTTAAGGGGTTAATGGCGGGGATCGAAGCTAATTTCGGTCCCCGCCGTTACAGCCGGATGTCAGCTGTTAGATACAGCTGAGATCCGGTGATGATGGTACCGGCTCATCTTTTGAGCCGGTCCCAAACATTCGGCGTATATGTACGGCAAGATGCGGGAAGTCAATGCTTTCCATGACGTACATTTACGGCAAATGTCGGGAAGGGGTTAAAGGTTATGAACACCTTTTGAAACTTTTTTTTTTTTTTAAATGTCAGTCAGTGTGTTTTGTGCAACTTTATAATTAGTTTTTATTAAAAAATCTTTTTACTTTTTGAGATACAGCTGCTCTGTTACCTGTATACAGAGAAGCTGTATCCTACGCTGAATCCTGAACTTGTCAGGTCTGTGGGACTGATGGGTTCAGTGTCAGCGGGTCCTGTGTGTCCTGTGTGTCTGACATGCTGGATCCACCTGTAATACATCACATCTAAGTTAGATGTGATAGATTATAGGTGGATACAGTCGACTACTCTATTGATACCGCCAATAAAACGAAAACCTTGTGAAACGGAGACAAACAGAAACCATTAGCAACGGAAGCGTTACCATTGAAATGGTAACAGAATGCTATGGTTTCCGTTCGTAGGTTCCCCTGACGGAAAGGTCTGACGGAACCCATGAACGGAACCACGATGCAGGTGAGAACGAAGCCTAATTATTACTGTATGATCTTTACAGATGGTGGAGGGTACTATTTTTTGGGGTATAAGCAACTCCCAGAATATGATTACCATAATTCTGGTCATACTGGAAGCTGCTAACCTGACTTGGCAAATGATCTGTGTACTGAAATGTATTTGTACTGAGCTTTGTTTTGGTCCTGTATTCATGTACTGAGCTTGGTTCTGGTGCTGTATATATCTAATGAGATTTGTTCTGGAACTGTACATATGTAATGAGCTTGGTTCTGGTGTTGTGTATAGAACTATATTGCTTGTAAAATGTACAAATGTTTTTATGCTCGGGTTACATAAAAAAAATTTGGAAAATAAATGACACGTCATTGATTGGTAGAGATGAGCGAACCGGGACAACCGAACCCGGTTTCGGTCCGAACTTCCGGAAAAGTTCGGTTCGCAGCGAATCCGAACTTCACCGGGTTCGGCCGAACCCGTTTTGACCGAACCCGGTCAAAAATATTATACAAATCGGCAGCCACTTGTCTCTATCAATCACTGATAGAGAAAAGAGGCTGCTGATTAAAAATAAAATAAAAAGCATTTCATACGTACCTGGTCGTTGTCTTGCGGACGAGTCTCTCTTCTTCCTCCAGTCCGACCTTCTTTTCTGACGCGGCAGCCTGTGATTGGCTGCAGAGGCCTCTGCAGCCTGTGATTGGCTGCAGAGGTCTCTGCAGCCCGTGATTGGCTGCAGAGGCCTCTGCAGCCCGTGATTGGCTGCAGCGCTCACATGGGCTGCATCGTCATCAAGGAATGTCGGGCCGGATGTCGCGAGGGACGCGTCACCAAGGCAACGGCCAGGAGACCGGACTGGAGGAAGCAGGGAGTTCCCGGTAAGTGTGAACGTCTTTTTTTTTTTACAGGTACTCTATATTGTGATCGGTAGTCACTGTCCAGGGTGCTGAAACAGTTACTGCCGATCAGTTAACTCTTTCAGCACCCTGAAGAGTGACTATTTACTGACGTCGCCTAGCAACGCTGCCGTAATGACGGGTGCACACATGTAGCCACCCGTCATTACGGGGCCTCATGCACACGACCGTAAAAACACCCGTTATTAAGGGTCGTAATTACGACCCGAAATAGCGGGCCCATAGACTTCTGTTAGCCACGGGTACCTTCCCGTTTTCTCACGGGAAGGTGCCCGTGCCGTTAAAAAGATAGAACATGTTCTATTTTTTTATTTTACGGGTCGTGCTCGTAATTACGACTCGTAATTACGAGCACGGCCGGCCGCTTTTACGAGCCGTGCTGTCATTATAAGGGTATGTTCACACGACAGCGTCCGTTACGGCTGAAATTACGGGGATGTTTCCGCCTGAAAACATCCCCGTAATTTCAGCCGTTATGGCATATGCAGGCGCTTGAACGCCGCGTCCATTACGGACGTAATTGGCGCTGCTATTCATTGGAGTCAATGAATAACGGCTCCAATTACGGCCAAAGAAGTGACAGGTCACTTCTTTGACGCGGGCGTCTATTTACGCGCCGTCATTTGACAGCGGCAAGTAAATTACGCCTCGTGTGAACAGACAAACGTCTGCCCATTGCTTTCAATGGGCAGATGTTTGTCAGCGCTATCGAGGCGCTATTTTTGGACGTAATTCGGGGCAAAAACGCCCGAATTACGTCCGTAATTAGTGAGTGTGAACATACCCTGTGTTCACACGCACTAATTACGGATGTAATTCGGGATTTTTTGCCCCGAATTACGCCCGAAAATAGCGCCTCGATAGCGCTGACAAACATCTGCCCATTGAAAGCAATGGGCAGACGTTTGTCTGTTCACACGAGGCGTATATTTACGCGCCGCTGTCAAATGACGGCGCGTAAATAGACGCCCGCGTCAAAGAAGTGACCTGTCACTTCTTTGGCCGTAATTGGAGCCGTTACTCATTGACTCCAATGAATAGCAGCGCCAATTACGTCCGTAATGGACGCGGCGTTCAAGCGCCTGCAGATGCCGTTACGGCTGAAATTACGGGGATGTTTTCAGACGGAAACATCCCCGTAATTTCAGCCGTTACGGACGCTGTCGTGTGAACATACCCTAAATTTTATAGCAGCACGGCCCGTAAAATAGAAAAATAGAACATGTTCTATTTTTTTAACGGCACGGGCACCTTCCCGTGAGAAAACGGGAAGGTACCCATGGGTAACAGAAGTCTATGAGCCCGTTATTGCGGGTCGTAATTACGACCCACAATAACGGGTGTTTTTACGGTCGTGTGCATAATGGGAGCACGTCTTGGAAAAACGACCGGCTGCCTGTGGCCGGCCGTGCTCCTCTCCTGAAATACTCTGTGCTGCCTTAAACTCTGTGGACAGGTCAGGATCCTGTTTCTTTTAAATGCTGCTAGGGAACCCGCTCGATCCACTATATAAGGCTGCGCTACAGTGCAGCATTTAAAAGAAACAGGATCCTGACCTGTCCAGAGTTTAAGGCAGCACAGAGTATTTCAGGAGATGAGCGTGCAGATTCAGTGCTGCTGTGAACTCTGCTCTTACCATTACGTAGCTCTCAGTCTGTTACCTCTCCTCCACTCCTGTCCTCAATAACACCTTCACATGATTGGCAAGTCACCACCCCGCACAAGATCCGCACGCTCATCTCCTGAAATACTCTGTGCTGCTGTGAACTCTACTCTTACCATTACGTGGTGACTTGCCAATCATGTGAAGGTGTTCTTGAGGACAGGAGTGGAGGAGAGGTAACAGACTGAGAGCTACGTAATGGTAAGAGCAGAGTTCACAGCAGCACTGAATCTGCACGCTCATCTCCTGAAATACTCTGTGCTGCCTTAAACTCTATGGACAGGTCAGGATCCTGTTTCTTTTAAATGCTGCACTGTAGCGTAGCCTTATATATTGGATCGAGCGGGTTCCCTAGCAGCATTTAAAAGAAACAGTGTGTGTGTTTGGGTATGTGTCTTTGTCTGTTTTTATATGTGTGTTTGTGTTTATGTGTGTTTGTGTATATATGGGTGTGTTTGTGTATATGTGTTTGTGTATATATATGGGTGTATGTGTATATGTTTGTGTGTAGATGTTTGTGTGTGTGTGTGTGTTTTTGTATATGTGTGTTTGTGTATATGTGTGTATATGGGTGTGTTTATGTGTGTGTTTGTGTATATATGGGTGTGTTTGTGTATATATATGGGTGTATTTGTATATATGTTTGTGTGTAGATGTTTGTGTGTGTGTGTTTATATATGTGTGTGTTTGTGTATATGGGTGTGTGTATATGTGTGTGTTTATGTATATGTGTGTGTGTGTTTGTCTGTTTATGTGTGTATGTGTGTGTATATCTTGTTGTGTTTGTGTATATATGTGTGTGTTTGTGTATGGTTGTTTGTGTGTGCGTGCGTGTATATATGTGTGTAGGTGAGTAGAAGTATTGTTATTGTTCACATTGATAACTGTTTTTTTATGTTGTTGCAGATTTTGATGTACCGATTGGACTACGTCTTCGATTCGTTGGACTACTGCGTAGATCTACGTTTTTTAAAAATTTTAATAAAATGGTTAACGAGGGTTTTGTTGGGGATTTCTTTTTTCAATAAAAAAGAATTGTCTTTGTGTTTTTTTTAAAACTTTATTAGTGCCTAGATAATGGCAGTTGGCTGATTGACAGCGTCCATTATTAAGGCGGTACTTGGTGTTAGCCGGTGAAGAGGCTAGCACTAACCACCCATTATTACCCCGGTACCCACCACCACCAGGGGTGCCGGGAAGAGCTTGGTACGATCAAGTACCCGACCATCTGTTGTGATGGTCGGGTACTGGGGCGGCCGTAGGCTGGTATTATGAGGCTGGGAAGGGCCAAAAACAGTGGACCTTCCCACCCTTGTAATGCTAGGCTGCTGCTGCTGCTGTGTTGTATCGGGCTGGTTATAAAAATGGGGGGGACCCCACGTCGTTTTTTTTTTTGAATTTAACAAATTTAACAATAGACGTTGGGTCCCCCACATTTTTAATAACCAGCCATATACAAGGCCGCAGCAGTCTGGCATTACATGGGTGGGAAGGGCCACTGGTTTTGTCCATTCCCAGGCTAATAACACTGTGTTGTATGTGGCTGGTTATGATAAATTGGGTGGAACCCCATGTCTTTTTAAAAAAAAATAAATAAATAATAAAAAAAAAATGACGTGGGGTCCCCCCCACTTTTATAACCAGCCAGATACAACGCAGCAGCAGCAGCCTAGCATTACAAGGGTGGGAAGGTCCACTGTTTTTGGCCCTTCCCAGCCTCATAATACCAGCCTGCGGCCGCCCCAGAGCCCGACCATCACAACAGATGGTCGGGTACTGGATCGTACCTGGCTCTTCCCGGCACCCCTGGTGGTGGTGGGTACCGGGGTAATAATGGTGGTTAGTGTTAGCCTCTGTACCGGCTAACACTAAGCCTCGCCTTAGTAATGGATGTTGTCACTCAGACAGCGGCCATTACTAAAGTGGTAGTAATAAAATTTGAAAAAAAAAAGACAAAGATATAGATAAAATATTTTATTGAAATAAAGCACCCCCAACACAACCCTCATTAACCATTTTATTGTAGAAAAAAAAAACGTCATCGAAGTAGTCCTCGAAACCGACGTAGTCCAAACACCAAACCTGTAAAAAAAATAAAAAATGAAATAAAACATGTTGTAAGCTTAGATTCAGTTTAATGTGTGATACTGACTGTTATACCATGTATAGAAGCCTGCCGTGAAGTTGACTTTGATACAGGGCGCCAGCAGACAGTATCATACATGGCCATACAGACATGTATACAAACAAACATACATACATGCAAACTATCATACATACATACACACACACACACACACACACACACACACACACATGAAACCATACATACAAACATGCAAAGATACATACATATATACAAGCATGCACAAATATACATGCAAACATAAATACATGCAAACATAATTACATACATGCACATATATATAAACATACATGCAAAAATAAAAACATGCAAACATACATACATACAAACATGTATACATACATGACAACATACATACATGACAACATACATACATGCAAATATACATTCATGCAAACATACATAAATGCAAACATACATACATGCAAATATATACATGCAAATATACATACAAACATGCACATATATACATACATGACAACATACATACATGACGACATACATACATACATAAAATGCAAACATACATACATACATTCATGCAAACATACATGCAAATATATACATGCAAATATACACATACATGCCAACATACATACATGCCATGTATGTACATACATACATGCAAACATACACACATGCAAACATACATACATGCAAATATACATACAAACATACATGCACATATATACATACATACATGACAACATACATGCATACATACATACATACATGACAACATACATACATACATGCAAACATACATTCATGCAAACATACATTCATGCAAACATACATTCATGCAAACATACATACATACATGCAAACATACATTCATGCAAACATACATACATGCAAACATACATGCAAATATATACATGCAAATATACATACACACATGCACATATATACATACATGCCAACATACATGCCAACATACATGCACATATATACATACATACATGACAACATACATACATACATACATACATACATACATACATGCCAACATACATACATGCCAAAAAAAAATAATAATACGTTCATACTTACTTTCCTCCTGTCCGGGCTCCAGCGATGACGTTTCATCCATGTCGCCGCTGCAGCCTGTGATTGGCTGCAGAGGCGGTCACGTGGGATGAAGCGTCATCCTGACGTGCGTGACCGCCACTACAGCCTGTGATTGGCTGCAGCGGCGAAAGGGATGAAACGTCATCGCTGGAGGCCGGACAGGAGGAAAGTAAGTACGAACGTATAATTTTTATTTTTTTATTACATTTAAATGGTATTTTCCGCGCGCCGAGCATGTACTGTCAAGGTTGCTGAAAGAGTTAGTGCAGCCCATTAACTCTATCAGCACCCGAGACAGTAGCATGCTCGGCGCACGTAAGTGACAGGTTCGGTCCGAACTAGTTCGGTCCGAATCGAACTTTTTTGTGAAATTCGGCGAACTAGCCGAACCGAACTTTTGAAAAGTTCGCTCATCTCTATTGATTGGTAGAGAAAACAAACATGGCGAGGGTGGAAGGAGATGTCGGGAAAGAGGTTGGGGGGGCGCCAAACTGAATCTTTGCCCCGGGTACTGGAGAACCTAGCTACGACCTCTGCTATGTGTGTTGTATGTATGTGTCTGTGTGTGTGTGTGTGTGTGTGTGTGTGTGTGTATATGTTCCAGTATGTGTGTGTATATGTGTACATATGTCTCTATGTTAGTGTATATATATTTATGCCTCTGTGTGTGTTTATATATGTGTGGGTATAGTCAGGGCCGTCGTCAGCACCCGGCGAACCCGGGCAAGTTCCAGGGCCCATTACCCTTGGGGGGGGCCCACTCGGCCGCCGGGTGCTGTCGCTGCTGTCATCACGGCATCACTGTCCATATATGGACAGTCCGTGAAATTCGTGGACAGTCCGTGAAATGAGAGGACTTTTGGCAACTGTCCGGAATAAAAAGAATGCGTCCGTGATTTCTATATTTTTTTGTTGTGCAAGGAGCTGCACATATGCCAGTTGTGGCTGCGTGATAACCTCTCATGTAGAACATTGTTAGCAGCCTTCCCAGCCTCCGCGCACCACGTCTGGTCTGTAGTACTAGCAGGGGCCTCCTACCCGCCAGAGAGGACAACGGAGAGGAGGAAATCCTACAGCGGAGAGAGTGCGGCTTGGCTGGGACCTGACAGGTGACACAGGAGAATCTATGCAGAGCAGGACGCTGGGCTGCCGTTACTTCAGCTTGTACTGCTGATATGTGAAGCCCCTGCCCGGTGGCTTGCTCTGTATCTAATTCACTGCCCAGCAGCTGTACAGGTCAGCAGCACCCGGCTCCTTCACTGTGTCTGCACCACTGACCTGCATAGCTGCTGCTGCTGCTAAAATGTCTACTAAACCCTGTACAGCCCAGTACTCCCTTGATAGCCCCTTCAGTTCCTAATCTCCCTCTGTACACCCCTCCCCCCAGCACTGGAGCACCACCCCGTGCTGAAGAAGTCAGAGGAGACAGAAGTTGCCGAAGAAGCAGTCTACAGGAAGGAGATAAGTGTCAATGTGTCTAAAGACAAAGAGGTGACTGGAGTGTGACTCAATGTATGTATGTATGTATGTATGTATGTATGTATGTATGTATGTAGTGTGTGTGTAATGGCTCTATATGTGTGTGTATATGTAGTTTGTGTGTGTATGTAATATTTGTGCGAGTGCGTGTGTATATTTGTGTGCATTTTGTATATATATGTAGTGTGTGTGTAGTGTATGTGTGCAGTATGTATGTGTGCAATGTGTGTATATGTAGTATGTGGGCAGTATGCATGTATGTATGTATGTATGTATGTATGTATGCAGTATGTATGTGTGCAGTATGTATGTGTGCAGTGTGTATGTGTGCAGTGTGTATGTGTGCAGTGTGTATATGTGCATTGTGTGTATATGCAGTGTGTGGGCAGTATGTTTGTATGTGTGCAGTATGTATGTATGTATGTATTTATTCAGTATGTATGTGTGCAGCATGTATGTATGTATGTATTTATTTATTCAGTGTGTATGTGTGCAGTATGGATGTGTGCAGTATCTATGTGTGTATGTGTGCAGTATGTATGTGTGTATGTATGTATGTATGTATATGTGCAGTATGTATATGTGTGCAGTATGTATATGTGCATTGTGTGTATCTGTAGTGCATGGGCAGTATTTATGTATGTGTGCAGTATATATATGTGCAGTGTGAGTATATGTAGTGTGTGGGCAGTATGTGTGTGTGCAGTATGTATGTGTGCAGTATGTATGTATGTATGTATGTGTGCAGTATGTATGTATGTATGTATGTATGTATGTATGCAGTATGTATGTGTGCAGTATGTATGTGTGCAGTATGTATGTGTGCAGTGTGTATGTTTGCAGTGTGTATATGTGCATTGTGTGTATATGCAGTGTGTGGGCAGTATGTTTGTATGTGTGCAGTATGTATGTATGTATTCAGTATGTATGTGTGCAGCATGTATGTATGTATGTATTCAGTGTGTCTGTGTGCAGTATGGATGTGTGCAGTATGTATGTATGTATTATGTATGTATGTATGTGCAGTATGTATGTGTAATATGGATATGTATGTGTCCAGTATGTGTATGTGCAGTGTGTGCAGTATGTATGTGTGCAGTATGTATGTGTGCAGTGTGTGTATATGTAGCGTGTGGGCAGTATATATGTATGCATGTATGTCTGCAGTATGTATGTGTGTGCAGTATGTATATAGGTATGTATGTGTGCAGTATGTATGTGTGTGTGTGCAGTATGTATGTGTGTGCAGTATGTATATGTGCAATATGTATGTATGTATGTATGTATGTATGTATGCGTGCAGTATGTGTAGTGTGTGCAGTATGTATGTGTGCAGTATGTATGTGTTCAGTGCGCATATATGTAGCGTGTGGGTAGTATATATGTATGCAGTGTGGGCAGTATGTATGTGTGCAGTATGTATGTGTGCAGTATGTATGTGTGTGTGCAGTATGTATGTGTGTGCAGTATGTATATGTGCAATATGTATGTATGTATGGATGTATGTGTGCAGAATGTATGTGTGCAGTATGTATGTATGTATGTATGTATGTATGTATGTGTGGAGTATGTATGTGTGTGTTTGCAGTATGTATGTGTGTGCAGTATGTATGTATGTATGTATGTATGTATGTATGTATGTATGTATGTGTGCAGTATGTATGTGTGTGCAGTATGTACAGTGAAGGAAATAAGTATTTGATCCCTTGCTGATTTTGTAAGTTTGCCCACTGTCACAGACATGAACAGTCTAGAATTTTTAGGCTAGGATAATTTTACCAGTGAGAGATAGATTATATAAAAAAAAAAAAAAAAAAGAAAATCACATTGTCAAAATTATATATATTTATTTGCATTGTGCACAGAGAAATAAGTATTTGATCCCTTTGGCAAACAAGACTTAATACTTGGTGGCAAAACCCTTGTTGGCAAGCACAGCAGTCAGACATTTTTAGTAGTTGATGATGATGGCCCACTCCTCTTTGCAGATCATCTGTAAATCATTAAGATTTTGAGGCTGTCGCTTGGCAACTCCGATCTTCAGCTCCCTCCATAAGTTTTCGATGGGATTAAGGTCTGGAGACTGGCTAGGCTACTCCTTGACCTTAATGTGCTTCTTTTTGAGCCACTCCTTTGTTGCCTTGGCTGTATGTTTTGGGTCATTGTCGTGCTGGAAGACCCAGCCACGGGCCATTTTTAATGTCCTGGTGGAGGGAAGGAGGTTGTCACTCAGGATTTGACGGTACATGGCTCCATCCATTCTCCCATTGATGCGGTGAAGTAGTCCTGTGCCCTTAGCAGAGAAACACCCCCAAAACATAATGTTTCCACCTCCATGCTTGACAGTGGGGACGGTGTTCTTTGGGTCATAGGCAGCATTTCTCTTCCTCCAAACACGGCGAGTTGAGTTAATGCAAAAGAGCTCAATTTTAGTCTCATCTGACCACAGCACCTTCTCTCAATCACTCTCAGAATCATCCAGATGTTCATTTGCATACTTCAGACGGGCCTGTACATGTGCCTTCTTGAGCAGGGGGACCTTGCGGGCACTGCAGGATTTTAATCCATTACGGCGTAATGTGTTACCAATGGTTTTCTTGGTGACTGTGGTCCTAGCTGCCTTGAGATCATTAACAAGTTCCCCCCGTGTAGTTTTCGGCTGAGCTCTCACCTTCCTCAGGATCAAGGATGCCCCACGAGGTGATATTTTGCATGGAGCCCCAGATCGATGTCGATTGACAGTCATTTTGTATGTCTTCCATTTTCTTACTATTGCACCAACAGTTGTCTCCTTCTCACCCAGCGTCTTACTTATGGTTTTGTAGCCCATTCCAGCCTTGTGCAGGTCTATGATCTTGTCCCTGACATCCTTAGAAAGCTCTTTGGCCTTGCCCATGTTGTAGAGGTTAGAGTCAGACTGATTAATTGAGTCTGTGGACAGGAGTCTTCTATACAGGTGACCATTTAAGACAGCTGTCTTTAATGCAGGCACCAAGTTGATTTGGAGCGTGTAACTGGTCTGGAGGAGGCTGAACTCTTAATGGTTGGTAGGGGATCAAATACTTATTTCTCTGTGCACAATGCAAATAAATATATATAATTTTGACTATGTGATTTTCTGTTTTCTTTTTTATATAATCTATCTCTCACTGGTAAAATTAACCTAGCCTAAAAATTCTAGACTGTTCATGTTTTTGACAGTGGGCAAACTTACAAAATCAGCAAGGGATCAAATACTTATTTCCTTCACTGTATATGTGCATTGTGTGTATCTGTAGTGTGTGGGCAGTATTTATGTATTTGTGCAGTATATATATGTGCAGTGTGTGTGCAGTATGTATGTGTGCAGTATGTATGTGTGCAGTGTGTGTATATGTAGCGTGTGGGCAGTATATATGTATGCAGTGTGGGCAGTATGTATGTATGTATGTATGTATGTATGTATGTGTGCAGTGTGTGAATATGTAACATGTGTGCATTATGTATAGGTATGTATGCAGTGTGTAGATGGTGTGTGCAGTATGTTTGTATGTATGTATGTATTAGAAACAGGGAGAGAACCTCCAGCTCACTGGTCTGCGGCTCCAGCAGCGTCACTCGGATCCCCGCGACGGCCCCCCGGTAAGGAACAGCAATGTAGGAGAAAAAATGATCCAGCGCTGATAGTAATTTAAAAGGGAAATGAGAGTCCCATGTTTATTGAAGAAAGATCTTAAAATCGGAGGGGAGACGCAGTCCCAAGGTGCAAGTAGTCAGGGTAGATACCCAAGCCTACGCGTTTCGAACGCGATCTGCGTTCTTAATCATGGCAAGTATGTAAGTATGTGTGCATTGTGTAGATGTAGTGTGTGCAGTATGTACACTACCATTCAAAAGTTTGGGGTCACCCAGACAATTTTGTGTTTTCCATGAAAACTCACACTTATATTTATCAAATGAGTTGCAAAATGACTAGAAAATATAGTCAAGACATTGACAAGGTTAGAAATAATGATTTTTATTTGAAGTAATAATTTTCTCCTTCAAACTTTGCTTTGTGGGAAAGGACACAGAGACATAAGAGACTTTCTACGCCAGTTTTCACACTTTTTAAGAAATGGGGCGTGGTAAAGGCAAAGGGGCTGTGAGCCAACAAATTTATTATGATTAACCCCAGAAAACTGGCGTCAATTATAGTGAAAGTCTACGCCAGCTCCTCGCTAACATAGATTTCACTCCATGGGGCATAGCAAGGTAGAGGCCCGTGCTGGACCTCATACTTTGCCCCCCCCCTTCATCTGACCAAACCCTGGCCTCCCATTGGACAGTTAAATTAAAAAAATATATATACACTACCGATCAAAAGTTTAGGGTCACTTAGAAATTTCCTTATTTGCACAGTTTTTTTCAATGAAGATAACATTAAATTAATCAGAAATACACTCTATACATTGTTAATGTGGTAAATGACTATTCTAGCAGCAAACATCTGGTTTTTAATGCAATATCTACATAGGTGTATAGAGGCCCATTCCCAGCAACCATCACTCCAGTGTTCTAATGGTACATTGTGTTGGCTAACTGTGTTAGAAGGCTAATGGATGATTAGAAAACACTTGAAAACCCTTGTGCAATTATGTTAGCACCGCTGTAAACAGTTTTGCTGTTTAGAGGAGCTATAAAACTGACCTTCCTTTGAGCTAGTTGAGAATCTGGAGCATTACATTTGTGGGTTCGATTAAACTCTCCAAATGGCTGGAAAAAGAGAGCTTTCATGTGAAACTCGACAGTCTATTCTTGTTCTTAGAAATGAAGGCTATTCCATGCGAGAAATTGCCAAGAAACTGAAGATTTCCTACAACGGTGTGTATTACTCCCTTCAGAGGACAGCACAAACAGGCTCTAACCAGAGTAGAAAGACAAGTGGGAGGCCCCGCTGCACAACTGAGCAACAAGACAAGTACATTAGAGTCTCTACTTTGAGAAATAGATGCCTCCAGGTCCTCAACTGGCAGCTTCATTAAATAGTACCCACAAAACGCCAGTGTCGACGTCTACAGTGAAGAGGCGACTCCGGAATGCTGGTCTTCAGGGCAGAGTGGCAAAGAAAAAGCCATATCTGTTACTGGCTAATAAAAGGAAAAGATTAATATGGGCAAAAGCACACAGACATTGGACAGAGGAAGATTGGAAAAAAGTGTTATGGACAGACGAATCGAAGTTTGAGGTGTTTGGATCACACAGAAGAACATTTGTGAGACGCAGAACAACTGAAAAGATGCTGGAAGAGTGCCTGACGCCATCTGTCAAGCATGGTGGAGGTTATGTGATGGTCTGGGGTTGCTTTGGTGCTGGTAAAGTGGGAGATTTGTACAAGGTAAAAGGGATTTTGAATAAGGAAGGCTATCACTCCATTTTGCAACGCCATGCCATACCCTGTGGACAGCGCTTGATTGGAGCCAATTTCATCCTACAACAGGACAATGACCCAAAGCACACCTCCAAATTATGCAAGAACTATTTAGGGAAGAAGCAGGCAGCTGGTATTCTATCTGTAATGGAGTGGCCAGCGCAGTCATCAGATCTCAACCCCATAGAGCTGTTGTGGGAGCAGCTTGACAGTATGGTACGCAAGAAGTGCCCATCAAGCCAATCCAACTTGTGGGAGGGACTTCTGGAAGCATGGGGTGAAATTTCTCCCGATTACCTCAGCAAATTAACAGCTAGAATGCCAAAGGTCTGCAATGCTGTAATTGCTGCAAATGGAGCATTCTTTGACGAAAGCAAAGTTTGAAGGAGAAAATTATTATTTCAAATAAAAAACATTATTTCTAACCTTGTCAATGTCTTGACTATATTTTCTAGTCATTTTGCAACTCATTTGATAAATATAAGTGTGAGTTTTCATGGAAAACACAAAATTGTCTGGGTGACCCCAAACTTTTGAACGGTAGTGTAAGTGAATACAGTGCAGTGAAATTCAGTGACTCACAGGTGACATCTTCTCAGAATGGAGTCGTTCATGTTCTATTTTCTTCTTCATCCGACCCAGAACACCATGTTGACTTCCAGTCTTCTTCATCTCCAATGCCCAAGCGCGAACCACAAGATATGTCATGAAAGTGTTGATGTAACCTGTATACCACGTTCACGTGACCCAATGTGCCACGTCACAGCTTATTCAAATCATGGAAGCGTTCAGTCTACTTGACTACCGCGGTGCGCATACCTTAGATCAAAATTTCGACATATAACTAACTCTAAACCTCATAAGCTAATTTTCTTTAGCTATTATACTAGGATGTACAATTCTATATTAAAATATTATCATATTAGTCATGTGTCCTAGTATACCCACATCCAGCGATGGGTGGGATGGGTGAAACATAAAATAGTTTTCCATGAGTTTTGGACTGCGATGTGCTGCTGATCTCCCCTTTTGGGGGTAATATACAGGGAATATGGGGGTTATATAAGGGACTCCCATCATCCCTGTATATACCAGCCATCATCCCCATATATAACCACCATTATCCGTGTATGAACCAGCCTACCATTATCTCAGTATAAAATCTCCATCACCCCTGTATATACCATTAGGGCGGGCACTGTCAGCTTGCTGTGGCGTGCGGGCATTGTGGCTAAAGAAGAAGTAAATGGGGTGGGCATTGAGGACACCGTGGACCAATAGGATGCCTGAAATGCCGGTATATGGGAGAAGTCCAGCAGAATCTGAAAATATGCCTCCTGATTGCTTAGGCTGGTTCACACGACTTATTTTCAGACGTAAACGAGGCGTATTATGCCTCGTTTTACATCTGAAAATAAGGCTACAATACGTCGGCAAACATCTGCCCATTCATTTGAATGGGTTTGCCGACGTACTGTGCAGACAACCTGTCATTTACGCGTCGTCGTTTGACAGCTGTCAAACGACGACGCGTAAAAATACAGCCTCGTCAAAAGAAGTGCAGGGCACTTCTTTCAGACGTAATTTGAGCCGTTTCTTCATTGAACTCAATGAAGCACAGCTCAAAATTTACGGCTGTCAGAGAAGCCCCGCAAAATGCGAGGAGGAGCATTTACGTCTGAAACAAGGCAGCTGTTTTCTCCTGAAAACAGTCTGTCTTTTCAGACGTAAAAGCCTGCTATTGTGTGCACATACCCTTAAAGGCTATGTACACCTTTGCACAGTTTTTTTTTTAATTGCCTTGTATGTATTTTGTAAAATAAATCACATTTCTAATTGGTCTACCATTTGTCTTCTGTACCTGCAGTGTATTTCAGTTCATGGCCAGCTGCTGTATTCAGTTATCTCTCTAAGGCCCTGTTCACACCTGCGTTGGTGTGTTTCGTTGTTCTGCTCCATCAGTGGTGCAGAACAAAGGAATAACGTAAGCAACTGTTTCGTCGCACAACGGACACCGCCACCTGCCGACAGAACCCATTGACTTTAGTGGGTTCCATTGGCTTTCCGTCAGGCGGGGGACCGTGATTTTACCAGAGACAATAGTGCAGATGTGAACGAGGCCTTATCCGTCAGTCATCACCCTAATGGCAAACTGAGCAGCTCCTCCTTTGCAGGCTCATGAACAAGCATTTACTGTGGAATCTGCGCATGTGCATGGTCCTAATTACTGCATACCTCCTAACCGTCCCGGATATAGGGGGGTAGTCCAGGATTCTGGGCGCTGTTACGCTGTCCCAAGCGGCCGGTGGTATGTCTTGGTGTCAACTGTATCTGCGTCCTCAGGATGCAGATACAGTTTAATCCAATGCTAATGAAAGGGATCGTCAGCTCCCTGCTTCTGTATTAGTACCACTCGCCGAGGAATTCCCGGGCACAGCGCTACTTTAAGTGCGGAGCCCCTTGTCTCACTATCCATATATGAACATTGACGTCGGGGACTACTCCTGGAACGCAATCCACTGCCTTTGCATTGCCGATGGTCTGGCCGGGGATTCCGCTCCTAGGCGGAACCCCTGATGTCACTTTCCATATATGTACAATTACATCAAGGGCTCCTCCTGGAGAGCAATCCTTGGCCACAGCGTGGCCGACGCTCTGGACAGAGATTCTGCTCCTATAGGGAATGCCTTACGTCACTGTCCATATATGGACAGTGACGGCAGGGGCTCCTCCTGGAGTGGAATCCCTGGGGGAGTGGCACCATCTACATGGGCACTGTGTGTGACACTATCTATATGGGCACTGGCACTTTATATGTGCGCACTGGTACTAGGGGTAGCTAAGGGGGCATTAAACTGTATGGGGGCAGCTATTTGTCATTATAATGTGTAGGGGGTCCTATGGGAACATAATAATGAGTGGGCTGAACCGGGTATGTGTGGGCGGAGATTACTTAGATTAGATACTTGAAAGTTGGTAGGTATGTTTACTGGTGTGTGCTGGGGCAGAGCGAGTGTGCCTACTCCAAATTTGCAGCATAAGGCAATGAGGTTGCTTTACCACATGCCAATGCTGCAATTTTGGGAATTGCTCCCTCTAGTGACCAGCACATGGAAATGTTATAAATTAGAATCTGATTTATAATATTTCCTGACTTGTGAAAAAATTAAAAAATTAAAACAATGTTTAATCACTTATATACTAACTGTTTAACTGAAAAAAAATAATAATTCCTAGCGACACATTCCCTTTAATACTGGCGTTTCATACAGCAGTCCTATTAAACAGTTTGCTGGAGTAAGATGCAACACATTTATTAACAGGCGAACGACTCTTAATAAATGTGTCGCATCTTTTAGCTGCAACGCAGCCTGTCATCAGTACTTTCTATGTGCCGCGGCCTGCTGTACATTTAAAGTACATTTTTAAAATGTATTTTATTGTCTGATTGGGGGGGCATACAGTCTGATTGGGGGGGAGGTATGGGTCTGGCACGGACCTTTGCCTTGTTACGCCCCCCAGAGATAAATCTGTGCGGCATTATACATATAGATTTCTGCTATAATTTACATCAGTTACTGGCGTAAATTATAGTAAAATTGTTGGCCATCTCTGCTAAGCCCCGCTCATTTTTTGCCCCCAAAAATTATGACATTTGCGTATTTTGTGAATTTTCTACGCTAATAAACTGTTGTAGAAAAGTTAATATATTCCCTCCAAAGGCTACAGACCGTAATACAATATCTTAATGTAAGGATGTGTACACTTAATTGTGCTGCAACGCTTGTTGTCTCCATTCTATGTCAGTGTGGGAAGTAGATGTCCGGCCTTATGATTTTGTGATATGTGATAGACCCAGAATCCCAATCACCATACCAAAGAATGCAAAATAAAGACACAAAACATTATAATTGGGTGTTAAATGGTCAAAACTTTTATTATATTATATGACCAAACCCAAAATGGCAAACCTCCGACTCACGAAGAGTCACCCTCCAGCACGCAGGAAATGAAAAACCCCCTGTGGGGGAAACCTCTAGGGAAACCATGGCTGGAGGATTGCCCTTCCTCTAGGCTTAGAAGGTGCCAAAATAGAATTTGTAACAGAATTTATACGTTTTCTCAGATTTTTAAGGAAAGACAATACAATGAACGAACGAACGAACGAACGAACGAACGAACGAACGAACGAACGAACGAACGAACGACATAAAACACATAGATCGGCTGATCTGGATGGCTAGGCGGGTGTCTCTCTTCCTGGGCACCCATTAAAATTAATGGGCGATCCACGGATGAGACGGGTCCTCCAGATGCCTCCTTGTAGCATCTGTCTCCGCTCTGGCTAATAGAGGGGGATCTCCTGCTGGAAACCCCCCTCTATTACAGACAACCCGTATGAAGAGGATGTGATGAAGAAGTGGTCTGGGGTGAAGGGTTTCCCTGCTAGAACCTCCAAATTACATCAGGTCGGTATTGGTGGGGAAGTCAAGCTCAAGGTCCTCAGTCCCATCCAATATAGCGCTGAATGTGGCAGTAAAACTTTCTAATATGGAATCTTCTTTATGTCATAAACATTTGTATTTATGACATCAGCACCTTCATCATCATTACTACAGGAATTTATTACCACTGCACAACTCATACATTGTGACGTCACCCACAGTGGTCTGAAGTGTTAACCCTTTAATGACTGGAAATGAACTTAGTACAGAGGCCATAAAGCTGAATAGAACATATCAGCGGCCATAAAGGAAAAGGGATAAATGCAGGGAGCATCTCCGCACAAGAACTATCCATGACAAAGAGTTCTCCAGGATGAGATAACTTATCTGCTTTCTCCAAAAACCAGCACCACACCTGTCCATAGGTTGTGTGTGGTATTACAGATCATTACCATTCACTTCAATGGAGCTAACCTGCAATACCAGATACAACCTGTGGATAGGTGTGGTGCTGTTTTTGGAAGAAAGCAGCCATATTTTTATAACTCTGCACAGCTCCTGTTAGAAATAGTTAAAATAAAGTGGGGGGAGAAGGAGAAGAAGGAGAGAGGGAAAGAAGAAAGTAAAAAAAGGGAAAAAGAGGAACTCTGAGGTAAAAGATATCAAACTAGACTGAAAGGAGTCTGCTGGAGGTGCCAGATGGAAAGACATATTTCTGCCATGGGGACCAGATTAGTTGAAATGTATCTTGAAGGGGGGCTTCAGAGAGTGGGTTTTAACCCCTTCCCGCCCTATGAAGTGCTGTTGCATTGAAAAACTATGCAGTTCATCTTCGAATGCAGCGTCACAAAAACAAATTATTTAGTAAAAAATAAAACTATATAAATTTGGTATCGCCATAATCGTAACGACACGCAGAATCAAGTTATCATGCAATTCATGCCACCCGATGAACACTGTAAAATCAAAACAGAAATGGCGGAATTACAGGTTTTTTGTTCAATTCACCCCACAAAATGTAGGTTTTTTTACATTGTTTTTTTAATACATTATATGGTACATTAGGCCGCAGGGTAAATTCCACGTAAACAGCGTCATTCATCGGTTAACTGTTTAAATGATACCAGTTCAAGTGACCTTTATCGAAAAACACTATAAGACATTTTTTCCCAATTAACCTTTTAATTGGGGCTAGCATGTGTGATACTGTCTGCTAAGCCGTTGTATCTCAGCATATTATATGTGATACTGTCTGCTGAGCCGCTGTCTCCTATCAAGTAGCAGAGCTATCAGGTGTCATAGTCTTAGGGTTCACACGCAAAGTCAAAAATGGCTGAAAATTACAGAGCTGTTTTCAGAGAAAACAGCCTTTGATTTACAGCCGTTTTTGAAGCTGTAAACGTTTTTTGAGGTGTTTTTTTCTAGCTGTTTTTGGAGCTGTTTTTCCATTGACACAATGAAAAACATCTCCAAAAACGGCTCAAGAAGTGACATGCTCCTTCTTTTTACGTGCCGTTTTAAAATACAATAGGCAGATGTTTGAAGGCATTGGGCTACCGATTTTTCAGGCGTATTTGAAGGCGTTTACGCTCCGAAATACGCCTGAAAACACAGCGTGTGAATATACCCTTATAGATACGCTGTCTCAGATATATATATCTTTTTTTTTGGTTTTTTTAGGGGTGTGGGCAAAACACATGTCTTGTGGCACAAAACAGTCTGATTAGTGGGGGAGATACAGGGTCTGGCTTAGGCCTTTTGTTGCACACTCAATGTAAAATTGTACACTAGCTCGGAGCTGGCGTTGATTTCTGCTTTACATTACGCCCGTTACTGGCGTAAATGATAGTAAAATTGTTGGCCCTTTCCGCAAAGCGCCACACACTTTTCAAAAAAGTGCCAAAGGCAGCGAAAAGTGACCGAAAACTTTCCTTCACTTTTGGGATTTTTCTATGCCAGATAAGAGGCTTAGCAAGGTTAATAAATTCTCGTCTAAGGCTACAGACAGTAATACAATATCTTAATGCAAGGATCTGTACACTCAGTGTCTGACTGAGGTACCTTGGACCCACCAAAGGAAATAATTCTTGGGGGTCTACCCTTCAACTATATAGAAATAATTTAAACACTCTTAAATGTGTACTAAAAACGTGTGTTGTAAAACAAAGACCAGTATTCTCACCATATTGTGACAGATATCAGTCCTACACAGGCATTCTGCAGACCATATAAGTGAATACAGTGCAGTGAATTTCAGTGACTCACATGTGACATCTTCTTAGATTGGAGTCGTTCACGTTCTCTTTTCTTCTTCAGCTGGCCCAGAACGCCATGATGACTTCTTCCAGTCTTCTTCATCTCCAATGCCCAAGCGTGAACCACAAGATACGTCATGAAAGTGTTGATGTAACCTAGATACCACGTGTAATGACGGGGTAGGGATACAGACAGGTGAGCCCTAATCTACCCGCCTCTCAGTCCCTGCCTACTTGCACGGCCCGTCCTAGGCGACGGCGTACAACTGGGCGATGGTCCCTACGCTCAATATGTGCACGACAGACAAACAGACAAGTGTACACAGAAGCTAAGGGAAATGGGGCAGTTGCCCACGGCAACACAGTGAGCAACAGGCGTAGTGAACGAGTCGAGTCAAAACAGGAGTGTACCAGGTACCAAACACAGAGCAGGAGCGTAGTCAGTAAAGCCAGGGTCAAAATGAAGCAAGGTCAATAATAATAGCAGGAGCAGCAGAGCCAGAAAACAGGAAAGAATCACAGGCAAAGACAAGCAGGAAATGAAGGTATAAATAGACCGAGGCCGGGAGCTAGAACCGTCTGGCCAGGCTGTAATAGGTTCTCCCACTCCTGAGCCTACCAGCCTGAGTGGTAGCAGATCGAGTCACTCTATCAGACCTAGGAGCAGGTGCAGACTGATTAACCACGGGCGTCGACACAGAAGCTGTGTCTGGCAGATCCTTTACACCACGTACCCGTGACCTAATGTGCCACGTCACAGCGTATTCAAATCATGGAAGTGTCCAGTCTACATGACTACCGACTGTCATGGTGTGCAAACCTTAGATCAAAATGTTGACATATAACTAACTGACTCTAAACCTCATAGGGTAATTTTCTTTAGCTATTATACCAGGATGTAGGCGGAGGAGTAGGCTAAGAGAACAGAAAGTGGCCGAGGCGGGAGTTGGGCCAGAGTGAATATGACGCTTGACTGGGGTCTGGGGAGGGGAAGGGGAGAGAGACAGGTGGGAAGGTGGGAGCAGAGGGGCAACATGAAAAAAATTATTAAACTGAATCTACTGCTTTAAAACAGTCACTCACCAAGTTGCGGAGCTGGCCCCTGCATGGATCCCATTCCTTTCTACAAACCAATTAACGCTAATCATAACCTTGATGAGCGGCGGCTGCCCACTTTATTTTACTTTTGTGGCCAGGCCCCTGACAGTAGTACCAGCGGTACTACCCTGATGGCAGGCCTGTTTGCAGGAGTACTAGCCAACTACGTCACAGATAACCCAAGTTTCAAGACTATGCAAATTTATGGATTTTTGGCATCCCATGGAATATGGGAACAATAGGGAATTCTATCAGTAAGTATTCTGCCTGTTTGTTGGCTAATACTCCTGATCCAATTCCTTCTTCTAGCAGATTTTTTAAAGATTCCTTACATGCGGTGCTTGGTTTCGCCACAAGTTTGTGATATGTCGATTCATTGTCTAAAATGGTATGAACGTGTCTGGGATATAAAGAGGAATCTAGAACAACTCCTGCTCCGTAAGATTTGGAGGACACAGTTATACGCTGGTTATATGGTGAGCCCCTCTGTGTTTTCACCGTCAGCCCTTATGTGTACATAGTGAACATTTTAGAAGGTTAATCTTTACCCGCTAAGGTGGAAGGGTTGGTTCCAATGCCTAGTTATGGTGGTGTCTGAGGAAATAAAGGTCCTTTTAGACGTCCCAATACTGACCATGAAAACCGGCACCAATCGACGATACAGCGTGTCACAAGGAGCAATCATCGTTAATGTATGGGGGCAAACAATCGTTACTACACCAGACCCGGCACCGATCTGCCAGTCCAGCTGCCTCCGGGCACTGGACAACACTGCCGGAAGCAGATTGCTCAGATCACTGCATAGCAGCCGTTCGGCAGAACTGCAGCTCGGCCTCTATTCTTTGACCGGAGCCATCTACTTCCGGCAGTGTTGTCCGGTGCCCAGAGGCAGCTGGAGTGGTGGATCGGTGCGGGGTCTGGTGTAGTGGTCATAAACGGCTGTTTGGGCACACGGCAAGGCTCAGAAAGAAAAGAGCGCCATTTGGAGTGCAGATTTTGCTGGATTGGTTTCTGGGCACCTGTGGGACCAAAACTGTGGATACCCCGCAGAAGTGACCACATTTTGGAAACTACGCCCTCAATGCATTTACCTAGGGGTGTAGTAAGCATGTTAACCCTGCAGGTGTTTTGTAGAAATTAGTGTGCACTCGATGTTGCAGAGTGAAAGTGGGATTTTTTTTCCATAGATATGCCAATATGTGGTGCCCAGCTTGTGCCACCATAACAAGACAGCTCTCTAATTATTATGCTGGGTTTCCTGGTTTTAGAAACACCCTTCATGTGGCCCTAATCTTTTGCCGAACATTCGACCAGGCTCAGGAGTGAAAGCGTACCATGCAAAATCGAGGCCTAATTTGGCGATTTATAAAGTATTGGATCACAATTGCAGAGGCTCAGATGTGAAATAATAAAAAGAAAGCCCTGAGAAGTGACCCCATTTGGAAACTGCACCCCTCAAGGCATCTATTAAGTGGTGTAGTGAGCATTTTCACCCACAGGTATTTTCCATAAATGATTGCGCTGCGGGTGGTGCAAAGTAAAAATTGATATTTTTCTCTAGAAATGCCATTTCAATGGCAAATATGTCATACCCAGCTTATGTCACTGGAGACACACACCCCAAAATTTTTTAAAAGGGTTCTCCCGGGTATGACGATGCCATATATGTGGAAGGAAACTGCTGTTTGGGCACACTGTAGGGTTCAGATGGATGGGAGCGTCATTTGGCTTTTGGAGCGTGGAATTTGCTTGGTAATAGTTTTGTTTGGAGTGTTTCCGTTTATAACGTGGGGCATATGTGAGCTGGGCAGAGTACATCAGGGGCATAGTCAGGGGGTATAATAATGGGGTAAAAAAACAATAAAATAATCCATTTATGTGTGTTACGCTGTGAAGCAATCCTTTCTGCACAGGCCAGTGTCGCACTGATATATGGCGTCCTTTCTTATGCCCCTTTTGGTCCGCATATTTGCAGTTTGGGGAATTTTGCTGTGAAGTGTTGTCCTGGTATAATACGGGCACCCTCGCTTCCAGCGGATATGTTTGGGCCCTCCCCTTCCTGGTTCCCTAATTTTAGATCCTTGATAAATCGCCTCCTGAAACAGAGGAAATGTTCCCCTCGGGCACAACTGCATATTTTTTATTTCCTGACTTATTGGAGCCATAACTAATTTTATTTTTTCATAGACGTAGCGGTATGAGGGCTGTTTTTTGCAGGACAAGCTGTAACGATTATTGTTACCATTTTCGGGTACATGCGACTTTTTGATCACCTTTCATCCTATTTTTTGGAGGGCCAGGTAAACAAAAAAACGCAATTCTGGCACAGCTTTTTTATTTTTTTTTATACAGTGTTCACCATGCGTTATACATTACCAGTTAACTTTATTATGTGGATCCGTACGATTCCGGAAATACCTAATTTATAGAACTTTTTTTATGTTTGACAACATTTTGCACATTAAAATTGCTTTTGTAAAAAGAATGTATTTTGTCGCCAAGTTGTGAGAACCATATCTTTCCAATTTTTTTGTCGACGGAGCTGTATGAGGGCTTGTTTTTTGCGAGACAAGCTATAGTTTTTATAGGTACCATTTTTGGATACGTGCAACGTTTTGATCACTTTTTATTCCAATATTTGTAGGGCAGAGTGACCAAAAAACAGAAACTCGGGTATAGTTTTTTTACAGGTTTTTTTTACGCTGTTCACCGAGTGCAATAAATAATATAATATTTTGATACATCAGGTCGTTACGGTCGCGGCAATAACAAATACGTATGGTTTATTATTTTTTTCAATAATAAAGGACTTGATAAGCGAAAAAGGGCGATAGTGTTTTATTTTATTACTTGAAACTTTTATTGTTTTCAAACTTCTATTTTTTTCATTTTTTTTCTAATACTTTGCACTACCTACGTAGTGCAATGTATTAGATCTGTCAGTTATTCACTGACAGCAAGCCGATTAGGCTTCGCCTCCCGGCGGGGCCTAATCGGCTTCCGTAATAGCAGAGCAGGAGGCCATTGTGTCTCCTGTTGCCATAGCAGCAGTCGCCAGTCCTGATTGCCTGTCAGGGATGGTGATCTGCTAGTAACCACTACGATGCAGTAATCGCTTTCGATTGCTGCATCGAGGGGGATAATGGCAGGGATTGGAGCTAGCTCCGGTTCCTGCCATTAAAGGTGGATGCCATCTTTCCGGCGGCTACGGAAGCCGATCAGGCTCCGCCGCCGGGCGGATCTTGACCGTCTTCCGTATTAGGCAGACCGGGAGGCCAGTATTAGGCCTCCGGTTGCCATTGCAGCCACCGGAACCCCGGCAATTTCATTGCTGGGGTTCCGATGAGCTGCAAACACCTTAAGTGCAGCACTCGCGTTTGAGCGCTGCACTTAAGGGGTTAATGGCGGGGATCGAAGCTAATTTCGGTCCCCGCCATTACAGCCGGATGTCAGCTGTAAGATACAGCTGAGATCCGGGGATGATGGCACCGACTCAGCTTCTGGGCTGTTGCCAAACATTTGGCGTATGGATACGGCAATTTGCGGGAAGTCATAACTTTCCATGGCGTACCCATACGGCAAATGTCAGGAAGGGGTTAATGTAAGGATGTGTACACTTAATTGTGCAGCAACGCTTGTTGTCTCCATTCTATGTCAGTGTGGGAAGTAGATGTCCGGCCTTATGATTTTGTGATATGTGATAGACCCAGATTCCCAATCACCAAACCAAAGAATGCAAAATAAAGACACAAAACATTATAATTGGGTGTTAAATGGTCAAAACTTTTATTATATTATATGACCAAACCCAAAATGGCAAACCTCCGACTCACGAAGAGTCACCCTCCAGCACGCAGGAAAGGAAAAACCCCCTGTGGGGGAAACCTCTAGGGAAACCATGGCTGGAGGATTGCCCTTCCTCTGGGCTTAGAAGGTGCCAAAATAGAATTTGTAACAGAATTTGTAAGTTTTCTCAGATTTTCAAGGAAAGACAATACAATGAACGAACAACATAAAACACATAAATCGGCTGATCTGGTTGGCTAGGCGGGTGTCTCTCTTCCTGGGCACCCATTAAAATGAATGGGTGATCCACGGATGAGACGGGTCCTCCAGATGCCTCCTTGTAGCATCTGTCTCCGCTCCGGCCAATAGAAGGGGATCTCCTGCTGGAAACCCCCCTCTATTACAGACAACCCGTATGAAGAGGATGGCATCACTGTGATGAAGAAGTGGTCTTGGGTGTAGGGTTTCCCTGCTAGAATCTCCAAATTACATCAGGTCGGCATTGGTGGGGAAGTCAAGCTCAAGGTCCTCAGTCCCATCCAATATGGCGCTGAATGTGGCAGTAAAACCTTCTAATATGGAATCTTCTTTATGTCATAAACATTTGTATTTATGACATCAGCGCATTCATCATCATTACTGCAGGAGTTTATTAACACTGCCGCCTCATTCATTGTGACGTCACACACAGTGGTCTGAAGTGTTAACCCTTTACTGACTGGCAGTGTACTTACCACAGAGGCCATAAAGCTGAATAGAACATATCAGCGGCCATAAAGGAAAAGGGATATTGCAGGGAGCATCTCCGCACAAGAACAATGCATGACAAAGGGTTGTCCAGGATAAGATAACTTGTCTGCTTTCTCCAAAAACCAGCACCACACCTGTCCATAGGTTGTGTGTGGTATTACAGCTCATTACCATTCACTTCAATGGAGAAAACCTGCAATACCAGATACAACCTGTGGATAGGTGTGGTGCTGTTTTTGAAAGAAAGCAGCCATATTTTTCTAATTCTGCACAGCCCCTGTTAGAAATAGTTAAAAAAAAGGGGGGGAGAAAATAAATTAAAAAAAGGTAAAAAGAGGAACTCTGAGGTAAAATAAATCAAACTAGACTGAAAGGAGTCTGCTGGAGGTGCCAGATAGAAAGACATATTTCTGCCATGGGACCAGATTAGTTGAAATGTATCTTGAAGGGGGGCTTCAGAGAGTGGGTTTTAACCCCTTCCCGCCCTATGAAGTGCTGTTGCATTGAAAAACTATGCAGTTCATCTTCGAATGCAGCGTCACAAAAACAAATTATTTTGTAAAAAATAAAACTATATAACTTTGGTATCGCCATAATCGTAACGACCCGCAGAATCAAGTTATCATGCAATTCATGCCGCCCGATGAACATTGTAAAATCAAAACAGAAATGGTGGAATTACAGGTTTTTTTTCAATTCACCCCACAAAATGTATGCTTTTTTAAATTTTTTAAAATACATTATATATTACATTAGGCCGCAGGGTAAATTCCACATAAACAGCGCCATTTATGGGTTAACTGTTTAAATGATACCAGTTCAAGTGACTTTTATCGAAAAACACCATAAGAATTTTTTTCACAATTAACCTTCTAATTGGGCCTAGAATGTGTGATACTGTCTGCTAAGCCGTTGTATCTAAGTAGACCTAAGTAGACAAAAGTCGATGGTCCAGCGCAGTCAGGTTTAAAACAGAACGTAGTTCCAATTTTATTTGGATGGTTAAAACAAGATCATTCCCGAATGCAAGGGTGAAAATGTAGGTAAGGTGCCTACGTGTTTCAGACGTATACCACGTTCTTCCTCATGGCTTTAATGCTAACAACTAAATGTCAGAACGAGGTCTATATCTGGTTGCCAACAGGTGAAAATTAGTGATGTCACACAGAAAAGTGGTGCTGTCCAGCATAGTAGTGCTGAACTAGGGAGACGCCTATAAAGCATCAGTATTCTATGAATAAAAGCTATCCAGCACGGTGGAGCTGTCCAGCAGAAGTGGTGCTGAAACAGAGAGCCGGTGATAGAACATCACTGCTCCACTAGTAAGTTATGTGCTTATAGCGTTGATTGATGAATATTTATAAATAATAAAATGAGGGATAACAATGACCCAAATCTATCCTAGAGTAGTGGATAGAATATTAATGCTAATTTCTGTTTATTAGGCTGTCGGATATAAACCTCTGAAATACTCACATCGAAAAATTAAAACATGAATAGACGCTAAAAAATACATCATTTAAACAGTTTAAGACAATACATGAACTGGAAAGAAGGGGAATTATGTATTGGTCTTCAAGGATAATTAGTATTGGAAAATTTGTTTTCCTTTGTATACTAGACCGTCAAACGGGAAATCTGATGGGGGAAGGACCCGTTAATATGGATAATTAGGTGTCATCTGTAAAAGCCATGAACATTAACAGGTATTATTGATTATTAGGCCATATTAGATTCTACCGATCATTTCATAGATTCTTTTACTATTAGTGGAACATTAATTCTTTTTTTAAGTTCAAACGTTTAGGAAACCTGGTTTTTAGTGTAAATATCCAGTATGCTTCACGTGATAAGATTTTATGTTTGATGTTCCCCCCTCTGGTTGGAGTTTTGACTTTTTTTCTGGCATAACATCTCAGACTTGTAATTGATCTATTATGGAAGGTTATGAAATGTTTTACAACATTGGAGATATTGGTGAGGTTAGGATTTCTTATATAGCCCAAATGTTCTAGTATCCTAGTTTTACATTTGCGGCTGGTGCAACCTACATACATTAGGTTGCATTCCAAACACTCCGCAATGTATATTACTGCCTCACTGTTGCAATTAATGTAAGTTTGAATTGAAAAATTTGTATTGTTATCTGAATCTCTGAAGTTCTTAGTGGGCTTAGCATATGAACAGATTTTACATGGATGCGAGCCGCATTTAAAGAAACCCGTATATTGAAGCCATGTCAGTTTGGGAATGTTTGAGGAAAATATAGAAGGAGACAATAGATCACCTAAGGAAGGAGCTTTTCTGGATACAACACGGCAACCATCTTTCAAAATATCTGACAGAGCCTCGTCTTACATTAGAATGGCTACATTTTTATGGACGATTTTCTTTATTTCATTAAACTGACTACTGTGTTGTAACACCAAAGTAGGTACGTTTAGACCAGTATCTTTATTATTATGTTTTGGCTCTAGAAGTAGATCTCGGGGCTTTGTTTCTACAATGGAGGTTGCTCTTTTGAGGGTCCATTCTGCATACCCTCTTTTGCGTAGTCTCCTACAAATTTGCTGTTGTTCCACCCGGTAATTGGGGTCGTTACTACAATTTATTTTTGCTCTGTACATTTCTCCCACTGGGATTGATGAGATGGTTTGTCTGGGGTGATCGCTTGTAGCATGCAAGATAGTGTTCCCTGAAATCGGCTTACGGTATGTTTTAGTGTTGATTATTTCCCCTGCATGTCCTTTGAGTTCTAGGTCCAGAAACTGGATAGTATCTTTTTGTGAAAAATAGGTAAATTTCAATTTGAATTGGTTGTCATTAAGATAATTGATGACATTTGGGATATCTGACATATTGCCTTCCCATATAAATAGCAGGTCGTCTATATACCTTGCATACCAGTTAATAGATCTGCCAAAAGAGTTATCACTAGAAAAAATGAAAAGTTCCTCCCACCAAGCCATCACAAGATTAGCCAAAGAAGGGGAGAATTTAGCTCCAATTGATACTCACTTAAGTTGTAGGTAAAACAACCCATCGAACTGGAAGAAATTGTGTGTCATCAGGAAGACAAGGACCTCTAGTGTATATGATTGTAGCTCATAGCTGTAAGTGCTGTGTTTAAAAAGATGATATTCTAGTGCCCTATGGGCTATTTCGTGTGGAATGCTGGTATAAAGTGAGGTCACATCACAGCTCAGCCATGTAAATTTATTTTCCCATCTTTTTTTGTGAAATGAGCATAACACATCTCTGGTGTCACGTAAATGGCCTGGGGTTCTTAGTGCAAGGGGTTGTAACAAGGAGTCTAGCCATTCAGAGAGTTTTTCTGTTAGTGATCCTATCCCTGACACTATGGGGCGCATAGGTGGGGGGTTTATGCCTTTATGAGTCTTGGACAATGCGTGCATGATTGGAATTTGAGGGACATTGGACCATAATATATTCTGCTTGTTTACTTGTTAATACGCCACTACCTAAACCATCGTTTATTCGTTTGTTGAGCTTTTTTTGGAGCATGGATGTTGGATTACATGTTAGTTTTTATATGTGTCTGTGTCTGCTAGAAGTTTCCAAATTTGGGTTTTGTACATTTCCCTATCTAGCACAGTGATACTGCCCCCTTTATCCGACCTCTTAATAATAATACCCTTGTTATTTTTTAAAAATTTTTTTGCCATATTCACCTCTTTAGAGATATTAAAGTTCTTATTGCAACACTTCGAATTTTCAGATAGTTGCTGGAGATCCTTTTCAATTGCCCATTGAAATCTGTCCATAGAGTCTGTCCTAGATGCCAGAGGATAGAAGCTTGGATTTTTCGTAACAAAGTCCGCAGAAAAATGAATATTTCTTATAGGAAGTTCTGGGTTCAGACTCTCTAAGCATTGGATTGCCCTATGTTCCTCAAACGATAGTGATCTATGGTCATGGATGTTTGTATTGGATTCTCTGAGATAAAAATCTTCGGAGTCTGTTGTCATTGAGAGCGTATTATAAAAATGCCTCTTTACTGTTAAATTCCTTACAAATCTATTAATGTCCAGAAGTGTGTTGAAAGAATCGAACATGCGATTAGGGGCAAAATTGAGGCCCAACGACAGAACTTTGACATGTGCTGGAGTCAGTTCGGATGAGTAAAGGTTGATCACATTAATGCTGAGTGTGGATTCCTGCTGTTCCGTAGGCGGCGGTTTTGTTCCTGGTCTGTTTGGGTGATGTTTCCTACCGCCCCTCCTTTTCCGTTTTTTTACTTCCTTGGTTTGCTGACTGGTTGGTATCTTTGGGAGTATAGGTTCCTAGAGTTATCACTATCTGAGGCTTCATTAAATACTTCAATTGAATCAGGTTCCGAGGAGCTGAAACTGACTCTATTCAGACATACTTAGCATTGGTGGCAGAAGCAGGAGCCATAGCAGGTCGTTGGAGGAGAGAGACAGGACAGGGGAGGTGAGCCAGTTCCTGGTGGTGTGGGAGGCAGGCAGGCATGCAGGTCCCAGCTGGTGGTGAGGTCATCTTCAGCTAGCTCCAGCTATTTAACCCTGTCGGTACGCTCGTAGCGGGGGATGTGGCGCTTGCCCCTGGCTAGCATGGGTCGGCATGGTGATAATGTATCACCAGCCGACTCATGAGCGCCCGCACGAGACAGTCCGTGCGTGCGGGAGACTTGAAATGGAGACAGGGGATAACTATCCCTTGTCTCCATGGTTTCCAAACAAAGCAGGGCCATGCTAATTGTCCTGCTTCGCTTAGAACCGCATTCATGACCAGGGCTGTTGTTGTTACAGCCCTGGCTCATGATACATTATATGTATTATACACCACATATATATTATATATATATGTGTATATATATATATACATATACACTGTATATATACACACATATACATACACACTATATATATATATATATATATATATATATATATATATATAGGGACACTTCCCTTTACAATCCCCCTGTTGTCGGGGACTCGACAATGCAATTTGGGGAAGTGTTTGGGGGTTCTATTTGCCCCCTCAACCTCCCTGGTTACTGGTAATGGTCTGAGATGGAAGGAAGTATACTATTGGACCTAGATACTCGACATCAGCTATCTCCTCAAGGACATCTTCCAGCCAGTCCTCTGACTCTGGAGTCTAGTGTCCAAAGAAACTAAACCTCAAAGTTCACAGAATGAAGATGAAATTAAATCTCATAGTCCATAGAACGAAGTTGAGATAAAACTCACAGTCCATAGAACGAAGCCTCGAAGCTCATCAGACAAAGTTGAAATTAAACCTTCATAGTCCATAGTACGAAGAAACCTTTATAGTCCATAGAACGGGGTTGAAATAAACTCACAGTCCATAGAACGAAGCCTCAAAGCTCATCAAACGAACAAAGCTCATATGAAAACCTCAAAGTCCATGAACAGCAGATTTCTTGTTCTTTCTTGCTTGGAGTTTCATCCTCTTGAGTGGCGTCAGCAGTTCTTTCCAGTGGCCGATCCAATTTTAGCATGCCGACCCGTGTAAGGCTACTTGTGCCCTCATATGGTCAGCCTTGGAATGGCTTAGCCCGCCTTTCAACAACCTTTTGTACGTGATCCATTACTTTTCCAACTTTTCCCAGGATCTTGATTGAAGACGAAACAATCTTTTTGGGCCGATATCCAGGTCTTTATCATGGCAGGTTATCATCCCCGAGGAGGAGTTGAGGTCTTGGTACCCAGGAATCTACTGTGGGGTGGAGCATCGCCTTCCATTTCCCCTCTGACATTCAATCCATCATCATATTGACCATACCAGTTCTCAGGTTGAGGTGGCAAATACCTACAAGGGTTTGTGTGTACCTTACCTGTCCCTAAGGGTTCCTACACACTACCCAATCACACAAACAAAGTGAAAAATAACCAAACATACAAAAATATTCCCCCCCAAACCATAGGTATATGTACATACAGAGATTCATGCTCAAACAGCATCTCTCACTACCCCTCCATAAACACGAGAAAGGTCCACATGTAAATCGGGTGACTACAGGCTGTAAATATATGCCCGCCTACACGTACATACTCACTCACTGTGGGATGGGCACGTCCTCACTGAGTATGCCTATGTTGCGGACACATATCAACACCTGGAATGTCTATATGTCTGAACCTAAAAAAAGAATTAATGTTCCACTATTAGCAAAAGAATTTATGAAATGATTGGCAGAATTTAATATGGCCTAATAATTAATAATACTTGTTAATGTTCATAGTTTTTACAGATGACACCTAATTATCCATATCAACGGGTCCTCCCCCCACCAGATTTCCCGTTAACCAATTGACGGTCTAGTATACAAAGGAAAACAAATTTTCCAATACTAATTATCCTTGAAGACCACTATATAATTCCCCTTTTTTCCAGTTCATGTATTGTCTTAAACTGTTTAATATCATGTATTTTTTAGCGTCTAATTATGTTTTAATTTTTCGATGTGAGTATTTCAGAGGTTCATATCCGACAGCCTAATAAATAGAAATAAGCATTAATATTCTATCCACTACTCTAGGATAGTTTTGGATCATTATTATCCCTCATCTTATTATTTATTACTAGTGTAAAGGATCTGCCAGGCACAGCTTCGGGGTTAACGCCCATAGATAATCAGTCTGCACCTGCTTCTATGTCTGTGAGACTGACTCCATCTTCCACCACTCAGGGTGGCAGGCTTAGGAGTGGGAGAACCTATCACAGCCTGGCCAGACGGAGCTAGCTCCCGCCCTCTGTCTATTTATACCTGCCTTTCCTGTTCCTCCTTTGCTTGTGATTCTTCTCGTTTGGTTTCCTGGCCCTGCTGCAGCTTCTTGTACCATTGTCCTTGCTTCATATTGACCCCGGCTTGCTGACTACTCTCCTGCTCTGCGTTTGGTACCTCGTACACTCCTGGTTTGACTCGGCTTGTTTACTACTCTTCTGCTCTGCGTTTGGCACCTCGTACTCTCCTGGTTTGACTCGGCTTGTTCACTTCTCTTGTTGCTCACGGTGTTGCCGTGGGCAACTGCCCCTTTCTCCCCCTAGCTCTGTGTACCCTTGTCTGTTTGTCTGTCGTGCACTTATTGAGCGTAGGGACCGTCGCCCAGTTGTACCCCGTCGTCTAGGGCGGGTCATTGCAAGTAGGCAGGGACTGAGTGGTGGGTAGATTAGGGCTCACTTGTCTGTCTCCCCATCCCTGTCATTACATAATCACAAGCCCATACCTTGTCTACCCAGGTCCCTGACACCACTATGGACCCCCTTGAGACCCTGGCTCAGCAAATGCAGGGTCTCTCCCTACAGGTCCAGGCCCTGGCTCAGAGGGTCAACCAGCCTGATGCTACCATGGTAATCCCCCTCACCTCACCTCCTGAACCCCACATGAATTTGCCCGACCGGTTCTCAGGGGACCGGAAGACTTTTCTCTCCTTTTGGGAGAGTTGTAGGCTCTATTTTCGTTTAAAGCCCCACTCCTCAGGTTCTGAGAGCCAGCGGGTGGGTATAATTATGTCCCGGCTCCAGGAAGGGCCCTAAGAATGGGCCTTCTCCTTGGCTCCTGACGCCCCTGAACTTTCCTTTGTTGATCTTTTCTTTTCTGCTCTCGGACTCATCTATGACGAGACTGACAAGACTGCTTTTGCCGAGAGTCAGCTGGTGACCTTACGTCAGGGTAAGAGACCTGTTGAGGAAAAAACCAGGGGAGATCCAGCGATGAAGATGTAAATAGGAAAAACTAGGTTTCCATTTTATTTAAATACAAGAGCAATGCTTGAAAAACACCAGGAGGAAAGGACAAGGTGGTGATATGCGGCAATAGATAGCCTACGCGTTTCAGGCACTGGCTGTGCCCTTAATCATGGCTAAGTCGAGTGAGCTCCAGCAAGCACACGGAGTGAATAAATACTAGCTAAATGGGAGGTTGGACCTAGAACGAGGCGGCGCTCGCAGGTGAGTTGATTAGCTATAGCAAAATCAATCCTCCATCGTTATTGAGTTTCAAAATTATATAATGGCTGTAATTATAGGCAATGCACTAATGCATATGATAGAAATAGGAATTGAAATAAATAAAATACAGCAGAAACTTATTGTTTATAAAAAATTGTGTGTATAATACGAGATTTCATAGAGGAGTATTGCTCTGACTTTAGGAAGTGGTGTGTAGCTTCTCGGTGGAATGACCCTGCCTTAAGGTGCCAGTTTAGGTTGGGTCTGTCGAACGCCCTGAAAGATCTGCTAGTTAGTTATCCCTCTTCTGACTCCCTAGACCAGGTTATGGCTTTAGCGGTACGACTTGACCGACGTCTCAGGGAACGACGACTTGAACATCTTGATGTTTTCTCCTCTGACTCCCCCATGATGCCTCCCGAGGTTCCGTTGCTTCGTTCCTCCCCGGAAGACTCGGAGTTACCTATGCAACTCGGGGCCTCCGTGTCCCCCCAACAACGTAGAGATTTCCGCAGGAAGAATGGTCTCTGCTTCTACTGTGGGGATGACAAGCATCAAGTGAACAACTGTCCTAAGCGTAAGAATGCAGCCGGAGAACTTCCGCGCCTAAGTGATCATCGGGGAGGTCACTTGGGCGCACAGGTATTTCCCGTAAATATGAAACGTAATAAAATCTTGCTTCCCTTTCAGGTCTCTTTTGGTGGTAGGTCTGCTACCGGCAGTGCCTTCGTGGATTCAGGGTCTTCTGCTAATATCATGTCTGTGGAATTTGCTATGTCTCTAGCTATGCCTTTGATTGATTTGCCTAAACCTGTCCCGGTAGTGGGTATCGACTCCACTCCTCTTACTAATGGTTATTTTACACAGCATACCCCTATTTTTGAACTCCTTGTTGGCTCCATGCATTTGGAGCAGTGCTCTGTACTGTTAATGCAGGGATTATCGTCCGATTTAGTTTTAGGCCTTCCCTGGTTGCAGTTGCATAATCCCACGTTTGACTGGAATTCTGGGGACCTTACCAAGTGGGGTAATGAATGCTTGACGTCATGTTTTTCTGTTAATTCTATTTCTCCCCCTGAGGTGGTGAACACGCTACCTGAGTTTGTTCAGGACTTCGCCGATGTTTTCTCTAAGGTGGCCTCCGAAGTGTTACCTCCTTAAAGACAATATGATTGCGCAATCAATTTGGTACCAGGAGCTAAGCTCCCTAAGAGTAGGATATTTAATCTCTCTTGTCCCGAACGTGAAGCCATGAGAGAGTATATCCAGCAATGCCTGGCCAAGGGTTACATTCGCCCCTCTACTTCTCCGGTAGGTGCTGGCTTCTTCTTCGTAGGGAAGAAGGATGGTGGTCTTAGGCCATGCATTGACTACCGAAGCTTGAATAAGGTCACTGTAAGGAATCAGTATCCCCTTCCTCTGATTCCTGATCTCTTTAATCAGGTTCAGGGGGCCCAATGGTTCTCTAAGTTTGATCTACCTTGTATAACCTTATCCGCATCAAAGAGGGGGATGAGTGGAAGACTGCGTTTAACACGCCCGAAGGTCATTTCGAATACCTCGTCATGCCCTTTGGGTTGTGTAATGCTCCCGCGGTCTTCCAGAATTTCATAAATGAGATTTTAAGAGACTACCTGGGTTTATTTCTTGTAGTCTACCTTGATGACATACTTGTGTTTTCCAAGGACTGGTCCTCCCACATTGAGCATGTCAGGAAGGTGCTCCAGGTCCTTCAAGAAAACAAACTGTTTGCTAAGACCGAAAAATGTGTGTTTGGGGTGCAGGAGATACCATTTTTGGGCCAAATCCTCACTCCTCATGAATTCCGCTTGGACCCCGCCAAGGTCCAGGCTGTGGCGGAATGGGTCCAACCTGCCTCCCTGAAGGCGTTACAGTGCTTCCTGGGGTCCGCTAATTATTACAGGAGGTTTATTGCTAACTTCTCGGTCATCGCTAAGCCTCTTACGGATCTCACTCGCAAATGTTAAGGCTGATGCACTGTCACGTAGCTTCATGGCCAGCCCTCCTTTGGAGGAAGATCCTGCTTGTATTTTGCCTCCAGGTATATTCATTTCCGCTATTGATTCTGATTTAGTCTCTGAAATTGCGGCTGATCAAGGTTCAGCTCCCGGGATCCTTCCTGAGAACAAGCTGTTTGTTCCCCTGCAATTCCGGCTAAGGGTACTTAGGGAAAATCATGACTCTGCACTATCTGGCCATCCAGGCATCCTGGGTACCAAGCACCTCATTGCCAGAAACTATTGGTGGCCTGGGTTGCCTAAAGACGTTAAGGCCTACGTCGCCGCTTGTGAAGTTTGTGCTAGGTCCAAGACTCCCAGGTCCCGACCAGAGGCCTTACTATGTTCTTTGCCCATTCCCCAGAGACCTTGGACCCATATCTCCATGGATTTTATCACCGATTTGCCTCCATCTCAAGGCAAGTCGGTGGTGTGGGTTGTAGTAGACTGCTTCAGTAAGATGTGCCACTTTGTGCCCCTCAAAAAACTGCCCAATGCTAAGACGTTAGCTACCTTGTTTGTCAAACACATCCTGCGTCTCCATGGGATCCCTGTCAATATTGTTTCTGATAGAGGGGTACAATTTGTTTCATTGTTTTGGAGAGCCTTCTGTAAAAAGTTGGAGATTGATCTGTCCTTCTCCTCTGCCTTCCATCCTGAAACTAATGGCCAAACTGAGAGGACTAATCAGTCTCTAGAACAATATTTAAGGTGTTTTATCTCTGACTGTCAATATGATTGGGTCTCATTCATTCCCCTCGCCGAATTTTCCCTTAATAACCGGGTCAGTAACTCGTCAGGGGTCTCCCCCTTTTTCTGTAATTTTGGGTTTAATCCACGGTTCTCTTCCGTTTCACCTGGTAGTTCCAACAATCCCGAGGTAGAGGTCGTTCATTGAGAACTGTGCACAGTCTGGGCTCAGGTTCAGAAGAACCTAGAGGCGTCCCAGAGCATACAAAAAACTCAGGCAGATAGAAAACGTTCTGCAAACCCCTTGTTTATGGTCGGGGATCTGGTGTGGCTATCGTCTATAAATTTGCGCCTTAAGGTCCCGTCCAAGAAGTGTGCTCCCCGGTTTATAGGGCCGTACAAGGTCATTGAAGTCCTCAATCCTGTCTCCTTCCAACTGGAGTTGCCCCCATCTTTTCGAGTACACGACGTGTTCCATGCCTCCCTCCTTAAACGCTGCTCCCCGTCCTTGGCTCCCTCGAGGAATCCTCCGGTCCCTGTTCTCACCCCTGAGGGGGCAGAATTCGAGGTGGCCAAGATTGTGGACAGCAGGATGGTCCAAGGCTCCCTCCAGTACCTGGTCCATTGGAGAGGATACGGGCCTGAGGAGAGGACTTGGGTACCCGCTCGGGATGTTCACGCTGGGATATTGGTCAGGAGGTTTCACCTTCGTTTCCCCAGTAAACCAGGTCCACTTAGAAAGGGTCCGGTGGCCTCTCATAAAAGGGGGGGGGGTACTGTAAAGGATCTGCCAAGCACAGCTTCGGGGTTAATGCCCATAGATAATCAGTCTGCACCTGCTTCTATGTCTGTGAGACTGACTCCATCTTCCACCACTCAGGGTGGCAGTCTTGGGAGTGGGATCACAGCCTGGCCAGACGGAGCTAGCTCCTGCCCTCTGTCTATTTATACCTGCCTTTCCTGTTCCTCCTTTGCTTGTGATTCTTCTCGTTTTGTTTCCTGGCCCTTTTGTCTCCTGGTTTGACTCGGCTTGTTTACTACTCTTGTTGCTCACGGTGTTGCCGTGGGCAACTGCCCCTTTTCCCCCTAGCTCTGTGTACCCTTGTCTGTTTGTCTGTCGTGCACTTATTGAGCGTAGGGACCGTCGCCCAGTTGTACCCCGTCGCCTAGGGCGGGTCGTTGCACATAGGCAGGGACTGAGTGGTGGGTAGATTAGGGCTCACTTGTCTGTCTCCCCACCCCCGTCATTACAACTAGCCATCAACCAATGCTGTAAGCACATAACTTACTAGTGGAGCAGTGATGTTCTATCACCGGCTCTCTGTTTCAGCACCACTTCTGCTGGACAGCTCCACCGTGCTGGATAGCTTTTATTCACAGAATGCTGATGCCCTATAGGCGTCTCCCTAGTTCAACACTACTATGCTGGACAGCACCACTTTTCTGTGACATCACTAATTTTCACCTGTTGGCAACCGGATATAAACCTCGTTCTGACATTTAGTTGTTAGCATTAAAGCCATGAGGAAGGACGTGGTATACGTCTGAAACGCGTAGGCACCTTACCTACATTTTCACCCTTGCATTTGGGAATGATCTTGTTTTAACTATCCAAATAAAATTGGAACTACGTTCTGTTTTAAACTTGACTGCGCTGGACCATCGACTTTTGTCCCCTTTTTTCCAGACCCATATATACCCAGTACAGATATTGTTGTAGATTTCACGTCCACTCCATCCTTCACAGCCCTATGTAACACCTCTGATAACACAGTGATAGCTCTCTGAGTACAGATAATGCAGTAGATGTTACCTGTAGTCCTATGTAACACCACAGATAACACAGTAATAACGGAGTACAGATAATGTAGTAGTGTTACCTGCAGTCCTATGTAACACCACAGATAACACAGTGATAACTCTCTGAGTACAGATAATGCAGTAGATGTTACCTGCAGTCCTATGTAACACCACAGATAACACAGTGATAACTCTCTGAGTACAGATAATGTAGTAGATGCAGAGACACAGAGACACACACACACACACACACACACACACACTGTAACATAGACACATACAAACACAGAGACACATACTGTATACACACTACACACACATATGCACACAGACACTCACCATGTATCCTTGCTGACAGGATCACAAGTTTATTTCAGGACAGGAGCTTCCTCCTCTGCTTCTCGGCTGTTATTTACTCCGTGTGTGTAACAGCAGAGCACAGAGTAGAGGCAGAGCCCAGTGGCACCCCCTACATGCTGGGAGGGTGCAGCAAGGAAGTGGACCAGTCCAGTCCCCTGACCTGAGTCATCTGACCTCATGTCACTGACGTGAGGTCAAGTGACAGGTAGGGTGATTGGACTGGTCCACTCCCTGGCCGTCACAGACCTCAGTCAGAACGACGCTGCGTGATTTCCTGGCTCTTCCTAAAGCTGCTGCAGGTGTCCGACATACAGGGCGCCTATAAGCAGCGATCAGCTGCTCTGCGGCGCCCCCCCCCCTTCCCTACAACTTATTTGCGCCCGGGGCACATGCCTCACCTGCCCCCCCTAGCTACGCCCCTGCACATAGGATACCTGCTGCACAAACCACTCACACATAGGATACATGCTGTACACGCTACTCACACAAAGGACACATGCTGTACAGGCCACTCACACATAGGATACATGATGTACATGCCACTCACACATAGGATACATGCTGTACATGCCACTCACACATAGGATACGTGCTGTACACGCCACTCACACATAGGATACATGCTGTACAGGCCACTCACACATAGGATACATGCTGCACACGCCACTCACACATAGTACACATGCTGTACATGCCACTCACACCACACGCCACTCACACATAGGATAAATGCTGTACACACCACTTACATATAGGACACATGCTGTACACGCCACTCACACAGGATACATGCTGCACACGCCACTCACACATAGGATACATGCTGCACACACCACTCACACATAGGATACATGCTGTACACACCACTCACACATAGGATACAGGCTGTACACACCACTCACACATAGGATACATGCTGTACACACCACTCACACATAGGATACATGATGTACACGCCACTCACACATAGTACACATGCTGTACACGCCACTCACACATAGGACACATGCTGTACATGCCACTCACACATAGGATACACACTGCACACGCCACTCACACATAGGATACGTGCTGCACACGCCTCTCACACATAGGATACATGCTGTACACACTACTCACACATAGGATACATGCTGCACACACCACTCACACATAGGATACATGCTGTACACGTCACTCACACATAAGATACCTGCTGCCCACGCCACTCACACATAGGATACACGCTGTACACGCCACTCACACATAGGATATATGCTGTACACGCTACTCACACAAAGGATACATGCTGTACATGCCACTCACACATAGGATACGTGCTGTACACGCCACTCACACATAGGATACATGCTGTACAGGCCACTCACACATAGGATACATGCTGCACACGCCACTCACACATACGATACATGCTGCACACGAAACTCACACATAGGATACACGCAGCACACGCCACTCACACATAGGATACTTGCTGCATGCGCCACTCACACATAGAATACATGCTGTACACGCCACTCACACATAGGGTACATGCTGTACACGCCACTCACACATAGGATACATGCTGTACACGTCACTCACACATAAGATACCTGCTGCACACGCCATTCACACATATGACACATGCTGTACACGCCACTCACACATAGGACACATGCTGTACACGCCACTCACACATAGGATACATGCTCTACACGCCACTCACACATAGGACACATGCTGTACACACCACTCACACATAGGATACATGCTGTACAGGCCACTCAAACATAGAATACATGCTGTACACACCACTCACACATAGGATAAATGCTGTACACGCCACTCACACATAGTACACATGCTGTACATGCCACTCACACCACACGCCACTCACACATAGGATAAATGCTGTACACACCACTTACATATAGGACACATGCTGTACACGCCACTCACACAGGATACATGCTGCACACGCCACTCACACATAGGATACATGCTGCACACACCACTCACACATAGGATACATGCTGTACACACCAACACCACTCACACATAGGATACATTCTGTACACACCACTCACACATAGGATACATGCTGTACACACCACTCACACATAGGATACATGCTGTACACACCACTCACACATAGGATACATGATGTACACGCCACTCACACATAGTACACATGCTGTACACGCCACTCACACATAGGACACATGCTGTACATGCCACTCACACATAGGATACACACTGCACACGCCACTCACACATAGGATACGTGCTGCACACGCCTCTCACACATAGGATACATGCTGTACACACTACTCACACATAGGATACATGCTGCACACACCACTCACACATAGGATACATGCTGTACACGTCACTCACACATAAGATACCTGCTGCCCACGCCACTCACACATAGGATACACGCTGTACACGCCACTCACACATAGGATATATGCTGTACACGCTACTCACACAAAGGACACATGCTGTACAGGCCACTCACACATAGGATACATGATGTACATGCCACTCACACATAGGATACATGCTGTACATGCCACTCACACATAGGATACGTGCTGTACACGCCACTCACACATAGGATACATGCTGTACAGGCCACTCACACATAGGATACATGCTGCACACGCCACTCACACATACGATACATGCTGCACACGAAACTCACACATAGGATACACGCAGCACACGCCACTCACACATAGGATACTTGCTGCATGCGCCACTCACACATAGAATACATGCTGTACACGCCACTCACACATAGGATACATGCTGCACACACCACTCACACATAGGATACATGCTGCACATGCCACTCACACATAGGATACATGCTGTACACGCCACTCACACATAGGATATATGCTGTACACGCTACTCACACAAAGGACACATGCTGTACAGGCCACTCACACATAGGATACATGATGTACATGCCACTCACACATAGGATACATGCTGTACATGCCACTCACACATAGGATACATGCTGCACATGCCACTCACACATAGGATACATGCTGCACACGAAACTCACACATAGGATACACGCAGCACACGCCACTCACACATAGGATACATGCTGCATGCGCCACTCATACATAGAATACATGCTGTACACGTCACTCACACATAAGATACCTGCTGCCCACGCCACTCACACATAGGATACACGCTGTACACGCCACTCACACATAGGATATATGCTGTACACGCTACTCACACAAAGGACACATGCTGTACAGGCCACTCACACATAGGATACATGATGTACATGCCACTCACACATAGGATACATGCTGTACATGCCACTCACACATAGGATACGTGCTGTACACGCCACTCACACATAGGATACATGCTGTACAGGCCACTCACACATAGGATACATGCTGCACACGCCACTCACACATACGATACATGCTGCACACGAAACTCACACATAGGATACACGCAGCACACGCCACTCACACATAGGATACTTGCTGCATGCGCCACTCACACATAGAATACATGCTGTACACGCCACTCACACATAGGATACATGCTGCACACACCACTCACACATAGGATACATGCTGCACATGCCACTCACACATAGGATACATGCTGTACACGCCACTCACACATAGGATATATGCTGTACACGCTACTCACACAAAGGACACATGCTGTACAGGCCACTCACACATAGGATACATGATGTACATGCCACTCACACATAGGATACATGCTGTACATGCCACTCACACATAGGATACATGCTGCACATGCCACTCACACATAGGATACATGCTGCACACGAAACTCACACATAGGATACACGCAGCACACGCCACTCACACATAGGATACATGCTGCATGCGCCACTCACACATAGAATACATGCTGTACACGCCACTCACACATAGGATACATGCTGCACACGCCACTCACACATAGGATACATGCTGCACATGCCACTCACACATAGGATACATGCTGCACGCGCCACTCACACATAGGATACATGCTGTACACGCCACTCACACATAGGATACATGCTGTACACGCCACTCACACATAGGATACATGCTGTACACGCCACTCACACATAGGATACATGCTGCACACACCACTCACACATAGGATACATGCTGTGAATAGAAGTGTATGACGCTGACAAATCAGCATACACTTCTCATCGTTCCCACCCAGCTTCTTACACTGCAGAAATACAGCGTGACATCACCCACAGGTCCTTCATCCTTGTCATCGGACAAAGAAGATACATCGGCTCCAGGCGTCCAAAAGGTTAATATGCTCGTCTCTAGGGAGTTTGCTATGCTTACCTGCACATGGTGATGCTGCTGCAAATTCAACTGTACTCTGACGCCTGGAGCGGATGTGTCTTCTCTCTTCCGACGCCAAGGTTGAAGGACCTGCGGGTGACGTCACGCTGTGTCTGCAGTGAAAGAAGCTAGCTGGGAATGATGACGTCACCCACAGGTCCTTCAACCTTGGCGTCGGAAGAGAGAAGACACATCAGCACCAGGCGTCAGGGAGTACAGTGCAGGGTATGTGCAGGTAAGCATAGCAAACTCCCTAGAGGTGAGCATATTAACCTTTTGGACGCCTGGAGCCGATGTATCTTCTTTGTCCGACGACAAGGTTGAAGGACCTGTGGGTAACGTCACGCTGTATTTCTGCAGTGAAAGAAGCTGGGTGGGAACGATGAGAAGTGTATGATGCTGATTTGTCAGCGTCATACACTTCTATTCACAATGCCCAGTTGGTAAATCAAGTAAACACGCCCAGTTGGTAAAAACACAATACACACCCAGTTGGAAATACGAGAAAACACGCCCAGTTGTCCATTTAAATGCTCATTTGCATAAATATAAAATTGCTCATAACTTGGGCAAAAATTATTGTTATTTTTTTTAAAAAAACAACGTTACTGTTTTCTACATTGCAGCGCTGATCACATGCATAGGGATTTGATAATCTGGTGACAGAGCCTTTTTAAGTTGTGAAGTGGCTTTGAGGGCCTTATATATTAGAAACCCCCAAAAAGTCACCCCATTTTAAAAACTTCACCCCTCAAAGTATTCAAAACAGCATTTAGAAAATGTCTTAAAGGGGTTGTCCAGGGAAAAAAAAATTTAAAAAAAATGTCCCCCAGCCTTGATTTGCCTTCCCTAATACCCCCTATTAAACTTCTAACCACTTTCTGTTTGATTTCCATCGTCACTGCTGCTTTTTCTGTTTGTTTACATCCCTTGCTGTTTGTTTACATCCCTTACTGGCTGTTTCCTGTCTTGTAACCCACTATACCCATGATCCCCGGCTGCATCTGAGGAGACAGTTGCATCCTCCCCCTTCCTCCAAAGCACCTCAGCTATTTGCATACAGCCACGCCCCTCTATGGTCACATGGTCCTTCCCTGCTCTAATTACAGATTACAGGCAGACGGCTCCCTCCCTGCACAGTGTCTGAGGCCGGATTACACCAGCGTGTGCCTTTTGCTTGCGCAAAAAACACATCGTTTTGTGCGCGCAAAAGGTACATAACAGCTCCGTGTGTCAGCCGCGTATGATGCGTGGCTGTGTGATTTTCGCGCAGCCGCCATCATTATGACACTGTTTATATGTTTGTAAACAGAAAAGCACGTGGTGCTTTTCTGTTTTCATTCATACTTTTTACTGCTGTTGCGCGAATCACACGCGGACCACGGAAGTGCTTCCGTGTGCTGCGATTGATTTTCACGCACCCATTGACTTCAATGGGTGCGTGATGCGCG